>NC_063333.1:150430546-150469752 GCF_021869965.1 Rhincodon typus | reverse complement strand
CTTCAGAAAGGGTCTAGGCCCAAAACGTCAGCCTTCCTGCTCCTCTGATGCTGCTTGGCCTGCTGTGTTTATCCAGCTCTACACCTTTGTTATCTCAGGTTCTCCAACATCTGCAGTTCTTACTATATCTATATTTTGATTATAACTTTTTGTGAAGCATTCACCAAACATCAGAAAGTACATAATAAGTAATAAGAGTATTGTAGCAGAATAAGGTCTTTCAGCCCATCAAGCTTGCCCCACCATTCAATATGATGATTGATCAAACACTTTAATGCCTTTTACTCATCTGTTTCCATAGCCCTGTACATCACAGGGAATCAGAAATCTACGAAATCTCTATTTAAAACATTTTCAAAGACTGAGCTTCCACAGTCCTCTGTAGTACAGGATTCTAAAGGAACACAACACTCTGAGTCAAAAAACCCTCTTTGCCTTAGATCTAAGTGGCATCCCCTTATGGTCCTATTGACTAATACAGCCCCAGTGTGCTCATTCTCTCTTCACAGGACAGCCCTTGATCCAAGGAGTAACCTGGTGAACTTTCATTGCACTCCTTCTCTAGCAATAATATCTTTCCCGAATTAAGGAGACCAAAACTGCACACAGTACTCCAGATGCAGTCTAAACTAGCTCCAATACAATTGAAGCAAGATTTCACTACTCCTGTACTTAAATCATTTTGCAATAAAGACTAACATTCCTTTAGCCTTCCTAATACTTGCTGCACCTGCAGGCTAATCTTATTGATAAGGAGACCAAGGTTCCCTTGTACACCTTACTTTACAACCTCTCACAACTCTGTACATCTGTCCCTCCTACCAAACTAGATGACCTCACACTTTTACACATTCTTTTCCATCTGTCATGTTCTTGCCTAATCACTAAGCCTGTCCAAATCCTCCCAAAGGGACTTTACATTGTCCTCACACACATAGCTTTGTATCATCTACAAATTTGGAAATGTTACATTTAGTTTCCTCCTCCAAATAATTGATTTACATATATTGTTAACAGCTGGGCCCCAGATACTGATCCATACAGTGCCCCATTAGTCACAGCTTGTCAATGTGAGTATGACCCATTTACTCCTGCTCGCTGCTTTCTGTCAGTTAGCCAATCACAAATCCATGCCAGTACATGACCTCTGATCACATGTGCTTTTTTTTCTAACCAGCCACCCATGGGGGCCTTTATCAAAAATCTCCTGAAAATCAAAGCGGAACTATATTAATTGACTCTTCTTTATTTTGTAAGTAACATTTCAAAAACCTCTACTTGGATTGTCAAACACGATTTCCTGTTCACAAATCCATGTTGACAATACTAATCAGATAATTATCATTCCAGTGTCTAATTATCTCATCCTTTATAACAGATTGAAGCATTTTCCTCACTAATGAGGTAAGGCTAACAGGTCTCACTCCCTTCTTAAGTACTGGGGTGACATTTGCTACCTTCTGATTCACTGCAATCATTGTAAAATCTAAAGAATTTTGGAAGCTAATCACCAATACATCAACTATCTCTATAGCCTTGTCCTTAACACTCTGAGATGTAGACCATCAGCGTCCTGGGGATTTATCAACTTCCAGCCCCAATTTCTCCAGTACAATTTTCATTCTAATGCTAATTTTCTTCAGCTCTTCTTTCTCCTTGGCCACTTGGATCTCTAATTCTTGCATCTTCCTCACTGAAAATGGAAACTAAATGATATTTTACCATCTCTGCTACTTCTCTGTTTTCCCCTCCCAATATAAATTCCCCTGACTCTGCCTGAAATGGGCCCATATTTGTTTTATCCAAATGTTTATTTTTATATGCTTATAGAACCTTTTACAGTCCTTTATATATTATGTTTTTGTTAGTTTGTATTCATATTGTAATCTCCCTTTCCTCATCTTGTTACTCCAGTACTGGATTTGCAAAATCATTTGATCCTCAAATTTACTGTTTTTTTTGTGGCAAATTGTAGGCCTTTTCTTTTAAGCTTATACAATCTTCAACTTTCTTTGTCAGCCACAGCAGACTGACTTTTGAGTTTTTGTCCCTTCAAGGAATGTATAATTGCTGTAAACCATGTAACACTTCCTTAAAGACTTTCCATTGCCTATGTACCGTCATCTCACTCAACATTTTTCCCAATCCAGCCCAAACAGTTTTTGCCTCACGCCTTCATCAATAACCTAATTCAAATTGAAACCTCCTCATATCAGAACGAACCATCTCATTTCCAAACATATCGTAAAATTGCATTATATTATGGCCACTCAGCCCTAAAGGTTCTTTTACACCAAGTTTTTTTTTTAAATTAACTCTTCATTATTATGTAGTACATGACTTAAAATAGCACGTCCTCCAGTTGTCTCTTCAACATGGACTGCTTTGAGACCACAGTCTGCTCCTCCAAACAGAGTGGGGACCTGCTGCCTGCTTTCCCTGAGAACTCCTTTTCTGAATTGATACCAATGTTCTTTTTACACAAAATAACTCCACAGCTGAAACAGGAAATCAGAATCAGTCTCGGGACTCAGTCAAAGGAAATACAGAAATAAGCAAAGTTCCATCTGTAAAGTATTAAGTTTCCAAAATCTGGAAGTTCACAGCCTCCTGGTTTCTGCAGCTCGGGTCATCCTGCTTTCATTCTATTGCACCTCATTTATCAGAGTTTAATGATCCACCAGGAATAATGGTGTGAAACCAGGAACATCATCCCCGCCAAGCAAATCCCATTAGAAACACATGCAAGATCATGGAGAGGGTTAAAAAGCACGATGGATCTGAAGGCAATGTTTTAAAAAATTTATCTCCTGCTGTGTTTAAACTCTGTTAGTGATGGGGAAATCCACTGCAGTATTTCAAAGCTGCAGGGAAAATGTTCTATGGGAATCCCTCAATCCTCCTGGTAATGCCGTGATAGTACAAACAAACATTGCAAATAATTGCTTTCAAAAAACACGAAATGCATGGAAATTTCTCACCTTTGCTGTCATAATGTTGGTGAAAAATCTGCAGAATTCCTGGTGGAATGACCTAACTCTGATCTTGTGCTGAAGTTGTTTTTTCAAATACATTGGACTTTGAAGTAAAACTACCACTCACAGTGAAGAGGATGACATCAATGGATTATTTATGGGGGAAAGGAGATGATTGGAATGCAATTCAGAGAAGGGTGAAGTTAAGCATTTAGGGAGGACAAACAAAGCCAGGAATACACAATCAGTGGGAGGGTATTGAGAGGGGCAGAGAAAAAGAACAAAGAACAAAGAAAATTACAGCACAGGAGCAGGTCCTTTGACCCTCCAAGCCTGCACTGACATGCTGACCATCACAGCTAAAACCCCCTACTCTTCCGGGGACCGTATCCCTTTATTCCCATCAACAACAATCCCCTCTATTCCCATCCTATTCATATATTTGTCAAGACCCCCTTTAAAAGTCACTATAGTATTTGCTTCCACTACTTCCCCGGGCAGCGATTTCTAGGCACCCAGCACCCTCTGTGTAAAATCTTGCCTCATACATCACCTTTAAACCTTGCCTCTCTCACCTTAAACCCATGGACCCTGGTAACTGACTCTTCCACCCTGGGAAAAAGCTTCTGACTGTCCAATCTGTCCATACCCTTCATAATTTTGTAGGCGTCTATCAGGTCGCCCCTCAACCTCCATCGTTCCAGTGAGAACAATCCAAGTTTCTCCAACCTCTCCTCATAGCTGATGCCATCCATACCAGGTAACATCCTGGTGAATAGTTTCTGTACCCTCTCCAAAGCCACCACATCCTCTGGTAGTGTGGTGACCAGAATTGAACACAATATTCAAAATGTGGCCTAACTAAGGCTCTATAAAGCTGCAACATTACCTGCCAACTTTTAAACCTCAATGCCCTGGCCAATGAAGGCAAGCATGCCGTATGCCTTGTTGACTACCTTTTCCACCTGCATTGCCACTTTCAGTGACCTGTGTACCTGTACACACAGATCCCTCTGCGTATCAGTACTCTTAAGGGTTCTGCCATTTACTGTACATTTTCCATCTGGATTAGAACTTGCAAAATGCATTATCTCACATTTTTCCGGATTAAACTCCATCTGCCATCTCTCTGCCCAAGTCACCAACCATTCTACATCCTGTTGTATCCTTTGATGGTCCTAATCGCTATCCGCAATTCCACCAACCTTTGTGTCATTGGCAAACTTACTAATCAGACCAGTTACATTCTCCTCCAAATAATTTATATATATTACAAACAGCAAAGGTCCCAACACAGATCCCTGTGGAACGCCACTAGTCACAGCCCTCCATTCAGAAACACACCCTTCCACTGCTACCCTCTGTCTTCTATGACCGAGCCAGTTTTTTATCCATCTTGCAAGCTCACCTCTGACCCCGTGCGACTTTACCTTCTGTATCAGCCTGCCATGAGGGACCTTCTCAAAGGCCTCACTGAAGTCCACGTAGACAACATCCACTACCCTACCCTCATCGATCATCTTCATCACTTCCTTAAAAAACTCAACCAAGTTAGTGAGACATGACCTCCCCTTCACAAAACCATGTTGCCTCTCGCTAATACAGCCACTTACTCCTAAGTGGGAGTAAATCCTATCTTGAAGAATCCTCTCCAATAATTTCCCTATCACTGATGTAAGGCTCACTGGCCTGTAATTAGCTGGATTATCCTTGCCACCCTTCTTAAAAAAGGAACAACATTGGCTATTCTCCAATCCTCTGGGACCTCCCCTGTAGCAAGTGAGGATAAAAAGTTTTCCCTCAAGGCCCCAGCAATTTCCTCTCTTGCCTCTGAGTATTCTGGGGTATATCCCATCAGGTCCTAGGGACTTGTCTACTTTAATGATTTTCAAGACCCCGATACCTCCTCTCTTTTGATCTCATCATGACCCAAACTATCTACACGTCCTTCCCGAGACTCATGTTCCACCAAGTCCTTCTCTATGGTGAATACTGGCACAAAGTACTCATTTAATACCTCGCCCATTTCCTCTGGCTCCACTGGCTGCACTGAGGATGTTACCAAGCATGGTAACGAAACGTCTGCAAAACACGAAACCAGCTCAGTGAGCCAACCAACCTCAATAAATTCCCTTCCCTGTCCTTGAGTGGGCCAACTCAAGGAATGAGCCTCTCCCTGTCTACCCTTTTGCTCTTTATATATGTATAAAAAGCCTTGGGGTTTTCCATTATCCTGTTGGCCAATGACTTTTCATGACCTGTTTTAGCCCTCCTGACTCCTAGCTTAAGTTTCTTTTGATATTTCTTGTATTCCACACTTGCTTCGTGCGTTCTCGGTCTCCTAGCCTTGATAAATGCTCCCTTTTTCTTTTTGACTAAGCTCACAATATCTCTTGTTATCCAAGGTTCCCTAAGCTTGCCATACTTATTCTTCACCCTTACAGGAACGTGCCAGTCCTGAGTTCCCAGCAGCTTATACTTGAAAGCCTCCCACATACCATATGTTGATTTGTCCTCAAACATCTGCCTCCAATCTACATTCTTCAGTTCTTGCTTAACATTGTTGTAATTAGCCTTCCCCCAATTTAGCACCTTCACCTGACAACGACGCTTATCCCCTCCCTAACTCCTCACCTAAACTCACTTTTACTGGCTCCATCCCCGCCTCTTTGACCTGTCTGTCTCCTCTCCACCTATCTTCTCCTCTATCCATCTTCTATCCGCCTCCCCCTCTCTCCCTATTTATTTCAGAACCCCCTTCTCCTCCCCCATTTCTGAAGAAGGGTCTAGACCTGAAACGTCAGCCTTCCTGCTCCTCTGATGCTACTTGGCCTGCTGTGTTCATCCAGCTCTACACCTTGTTATCTCACATGGGACAATGGTCGTGGTTGTTGGAGGTCAATCACCTCAGCTCCAGGACATCTCTGCAGGAATTCCTCAGGGTAGTGTCCTCGGCCCAACCATCTTCAGCTGCTTCATCAATGACCTTCCCTCCATTGTAAGGTCAAAAGTGAGGATATTCATTGATGGTTGCATAATGTTCAGCACCATTCATGACTCCTCAGATATGGAAGCTATCCATGTCCAAATGCAACAAGCCCTCGATGTTGTAAAGTGAAAGGTGGGTAAGTGCACCCTGACTAATCTTGACTAGTTTAGGGAACAAGAGTCAGAGGAAAGTCCAACACAACTTTATTGAACATTTATCCCTTAACAACTATGTGCTTCCTCCTAACAATTCTCCTTGCAGACCTGACACCAGTTTATCACAGAATTTTACCCACTTGGGCCACTTCTTCAATATTTCTTTAGGATTTTCTCCTAATTCATATGACTGACTAGAGTGTATACTTTACAGTCCCCGCTAAGGTTCATGTCTTGAAATCTATAGTTTGTGTATCTCACAATGAATGCACCTGGTTCTACCCAATTTCTTGTTTCTTTTCTCGTGGGGTCCAGTTTAATGGAATATCCTTTTGAGTACTTCTTCCCTGGCCCACCCAGGAACACCAATGTTGTAAAGTGAAAGGTGGATAAGTATACCCTGACTAACCCTGCCTATTTACAGTAATCCTTTTTAACTCGCGTGCATTACATGGTGAGATACACAAGGGGGGCATGAGTGGAAGAATGTCCAACACAACTTTATTGCATACTTTATGAAGGAAAAACAATATTTATCAGACGCTGCTATTGTACTTGAATTAAACTCTATCAATCTTTTTATAAGAATCTTCAGTAAGCAGACTTAAATGTCTAAATAATTGCAGTCTCAAACCAACATGCACTCTGAGAATTTGCTATACCCTATCCATAGGTTCCTACCACTGTATTTGAACTGTTTTTCTGAAGAGACTGGTAATACCCATTCAATAAGGCTGGGGCAGGCTGTTGCTTTGTCTTTGAGTTTTGGCTGTTGTTTCAGGATCTGCAGTCATCAATGTGGGTTTCCCCTTTCAATTAGGGTTTGTTCTGGTCTTAGGGTCGTCTCTCTGAAATGGTCTCTCTGAGTCTAGTGAGCTTGATGATGCTGGCTATGAGGTACAAGGCAATGGAGATACTGTGTGGCTTGGCAGCCAGTTGAAGGTGCTGTCTGGAGATGCCAATGAAGGAGGAAAAAGCAGAACGAGCTTGGGTCTTGAGGTTGCCCCTTTTATCCCCCTCTTCGCTCCATTCTTGAAAATTCTGTGTCATGTGTCCAATATTAGCATTGGGTAGGGGCAAGAAGATCAGGGGCAAGAAGATCCAATGAGGTGACTACCTTTCATATTTGGTTTTGAACTTTCAATTGTCAAATGCTGTCCTTATCATGCTATGCCTCTGACCTCTTACTGAGCTCGGTGCCACCAAGTGTGAGTAGCATTCTTCCAGCAAAGAAGCTTCACTGCAGGTGGAAACAATAATTTGTTCTGAAACAGTGTAGTTGATAACAGCTGTTGTTCAGACTGGAGACCTGTAACCAGCGATGTATCGCAAGGATCAGTGTTGGGTCAACTGTTGTTCATTATTTATGTAAATGATTTGGATGAAAATATAGGAGGCATGGTTAGTAAATTTGTGGATGACACCAAAATTGGTGGTATAGTGGACAGTGAAGAAGGTAATGTAAGAGTAAACAAGATCTTGATCAACTAAGTCAGTGAGCCAAGGAATGGCAGATGGAGTTTTTGTATTTTGGTAAGACTTACAATTAATGGTAGAGCCCTGGGAAGGGTTGTCAATCAGGGAGGCCTAGGGGTACAGGTACATAGTTCCTTGAAAGTGGCCTCACAAGTAGACAGGGTGCTGAAGATGGTGTTTGGCACGCTAGCCTTTATTGATCAGAGCATTGAGTACAGTTTCTGCTTGGGAATGCTGCAGCCTACTGGACTTAAAATTGAGTTAAACAATTTTGGGGTTCGAGGCACCTTCTCCCATGTCCTTATCCACACACCTGGCCTTATTATCACTTGTCTGCTATTACACACGACCTATTGTCAGGCAGTAATAATCCCCACTAGCACTTATTCATTTTCCTAGGCTGATTGTTATCAACTCATTGTTACCAACTGAGGAACTCAACTCATTGTCTGTCCAACTGTTCTTTTCTTTCTTTAGACTCTTTATCCCTTTTTGTTTTCTCCTTAACTCCTCCCCCACCCTATCTTCTGTATATAAAAAACAACCTTTTCCTAGCTACCATCAGTTCTGAAGAAGGGTCACTGGACCCAAAATGTTAACACTGATTTCTTTCTGCAGATACTGCCAGACCTGCTGAGATTTTCCTGCAATTTCTGTTTATCATTGAGTACAGGAGTTGGGACATCATGTTATAGCTGTACAAGACATTGGTAAGGCCGCATTTGGAGGACTGCGTATGATTCTGGTCACCCTGCTAAAGGAAGGATGTTATTAAACTGGAAAGAATACAGAAAAGATTTACAATGATGTAACTGAGGCTGGAGGGTTTGAATTATAAGGAGAGGCAGGATAGGCTGGGACATTTCCCTGGAATGCAGCAGATTCAGGGGTGGCCTAATAGAGATTTATAGAATCATGAGGTGCATAGATAAGGTGAATGGCCAAGGTCTTTTCCCAGGGTAGGGGAATCCAAAATGAGAGGGCATAGGTTTCAGGTGAGAGGGGAAAGATTTAAAAGGGTTCTGAAGGGCAACGTTTTCACACAAAGGGTAGTGCATATATGGAACGAGCTGCCAGAAGAAGTGGTGGAGCCTGGTACAATTACAACATTTAAAAGACGTTTGGACAAGTACATAGAAAGGAAAGGTTTAAAGGGTATGGGCTAAACATAGGCCAATGGGACCAGTTCAGTTTAGGAAACTTAGTTGGCGTGGACGAGTTGGAAAGAACTGTCTGTTTTTGTGCTGTAAGACTATATGACTTCAATCAGCTAGAACCAATCCTATCTGGTTTCCATGAGAAACTGATTGTCCCAAGCCTGGCTCCATGAATACTGTCTGTTCCATCTCTCAGTTTGCAAATTACAGAGCCTGGCTAAATTTAAACTTGGCTTCTACGTTTAGAGTTTTTACTCATGTTCACAAAAAAACACCAATATTTCTGTCACAAAAATGGAAGTCATGGATCACCTGACCACAAGAAATATCCAGGGTTGGTCTGAAAACTGTCAAGTAACATTTTATGTCACACAAATGCAAGGCAGTGGTCATCCCGATGAGTGATCACTGAAGGGTCACCGAACATGAAACGTTAACTCTGTTTTTTACTTCACAGATGCTGCCAGACCTGCTGAGCTTTTCCAGCAACTTCTGTTTTCGCTTTTGATATTTGATGGTGTTAACATCAAATTCCACAATATCAACCCTCTGGAGTTACCATTGATCAGAAGCTGAACTCGGCCAGCCATATAAATTATAGTGAGGTCAGAAACTAGGAATCCTGCATTGTTACCTCAACTCTTGATCCCCCAAAGCCTACTTACCAACCGCAGGGCACAAGTCAGGAGTGTGATGGAGTACTTCCCACTTGCCTCGATGGGTGCAGCTCCAAGAACACTCAAAGCAACCTGTTTGATTGACAGCACATCAGCCATAAGTATTCAATGCCTCAACCAGCAACATTCAGTGGCAAATGTGTGCAATCCAGGACAAAGCAGCCCATTTGACTGACACCATATTCACAAAACATCTCTCCCTCCACCACCAACGCTCAGTAATGGCAGTGTTTATCATCCACAAGATACACTGCAGAAATTCACCAAAGATACAGTACCTTTCAAACCCATGATTACTACCAGCTACCAGCTGGTCTGGTCTACATTTAACTCTAGACCCACAGCAATGTGGCTGACTCTTAATTGCTGTCTAGCTGGTTGATGGATGGATGTTAAATACTGACCTAAACAGTGAAGCCCTCTTTCCAAGAGTCAATCAAAGTAAAATCTCCTGTTGATTGTTTCAGTGATTACTGTCTGTCTCTTACTGCCTTTCTCTGACCCTTATTTCTCATATTACTGTTTTCCTCTCTTAGCTTATCCCTACTTTTTGAAATACAGTATCTTTCAACATTTGATTTTTATCTCCACTATTTAGATTCAAACATTCTCTACATTTCACAAGAGCACTAGCCCTAGGATAGTTCCTGTATGGACAGGCACCTGGACCCAACGTTATTAACTTTGCTTTCCTCAAGACTGGAGTGGCAGTGGCCATAAACTGGAACTCACTTCAAACACAGTGTTGGATTGGAAGAAGGAATAGTGAAAGGGTTAGTGAATGAAAAAGAATCTTATCACAAAATAAAGAAATTAGGCAATAATCAACAAGTTCACGAATTCTGTGGAATAAAAGTTAGAAAGATAAGTAAAATTACTTGGGGTTATTGCAGAGAATGTAGTGAAATTTTTATTGGGGCTCTTTAAAGTTTGAGACTCAGTGCCTTCCACACAACACCATTCAAATCAGGAGGTCCAATGATGGAAAAAGTTTTTTTTTTGTAAATATTCTACCCCTCATGGTTAAACAAGCACTAATATACAGTGAAAATAAATAGAGTCATACAGATATACAGCATGGAAACAATACCTTTGGTCCAACTCTTCCATGCTGACTAAATAAATCTAGCCCTATTTGCCTGCATTTGGCCCATATCCCTCTAAACCCTTCCTATTTCTCTACCTATCCAGATGCCATTTAAATGTTGTAATTGTACCAGCCTCCATCACTTCCTCTGGCAGCTTATTCCATACACGCACCACCCCATGCATGAAAAAGTTGCCCTTTAAGTGCTTTTTAAATCTTTCCCCTCTCACCTTAAGTCTATGCCCTTTAGTTTGGGACTCACCCACCCAAGGGAAAAGACCTGGTCTATTAACCCTATCCATGCCCCTCATGATTTTATAAACCTCTATGAGATCACCCCTCAAACTCTGACATTCCAGGGAAAATATCCCCAGCCTATTTAACCTCTCCCTGTAGCTCAACCCTCCAATCCTAGCAATATCCTTGTAAATCTTTTCTGAACCCTTTCAAACTCCACAACATCCTTCCTATAGCATGGAGACCAGAACTGCATGCAGTATTCCAAAAGTGGCCTGACTATTGTCCTGTACAGCCGCAACATGACCCTCCCAACTCGTATTCTCAATGCACTGACCCAAAAAAGGCAAGCATACCAAACACCTTCTTCACTATCCTATCTACATGCAACTCCACTTTCAAGGAACAATGAACCTACACCCCAAGGTTTCTTTGTTCAGCAACACTTCCCCGGACCCTACCATTAAGTGTATGAGTCCTGCCCTGGTTTGCCTTTCTAAATCAGGACAGCATTTGTACACCTAAAAATTACAAGACAAACACAAGTTACAAACTTGCTTTGTCTGCACCAAATCAACATGTCAACTATCCTCCTGTGAATACACATTCCTAGAAACACTGAAATTATGAAAAGGAGTAGGCCATTCAGCCCTTCAAGCATGCTCCAGCATTCAATAGGATGATGGTTGATCTTCTGTCTCATAGTCCCACCTTTTACCCACAGCCCTTGATGCCTTTAAAACCTAACAATGTATCTACCCCTTTCTTGATTATATTCAGTATCTTGACCACCACAATTTTCTGTGGTTTAGAATTCCACAGCTTCACCACCCTATGAGTTATGAATTTTTTCCTCATTTCAGTTCCAAGTGTTATTCGTTCTGACCTGTACAAGTGGCAATCCATCTGTTAGAGACTGCACATGATTTTGAATGCCATCCAGATGATAATGGGGGGAGTAATCCTTGTGAA
This sequence comes from Rhincodon typus, assembly GCF_021869965.1. Classification (NCBI taxonomy): domain Eukaryota; kingdom Metazoa; phylum Chordata; class Chondrichthyes; order Orectolobiformes; family Rhincodontidae; genus Rhincodon; species Rhincodon typus. The sequence continues at coordinate 150,458,027 of NC_063333.1, read as the reverse complement.
AACTGAATTTCAGCTAATTAAATAAATTGATGAAATTGAATATGTGACATATAGTAGGCCTATAAAGATAGGGTTTACATTGACAAGTCCCTGGTCGAATTAATCTCCCGCTGCTCGAGAATTATGTTCAGGGATGTGTAGGCTGGGTAGATTAGCCAGGGAGAATGTGGGATTACAAGGATAGGAAAGGGGATGGGTCTGAGTGGGATGCCGTTCAGAGGGTTGGTGTGGAGTTGATGGGCTGAACGGGCAACTTCCACTCTATAAGGATTCTATGAAATTCTATGGCATTTTAAAATGCCTCCTTTAACTTCAGGTGAAACAGAACTTTCCGAGAAGGGGTTGGTGAGGTTTTTAAAAAAAAAAAATTGTCCTAGGGAGAAGCTCATGTGATCTGGTCACCATGGGAATAAACCTAAAACTGAAACCTATTGAAATCACGTGACACTTTGACACAATAACTTGCAGTAAAGGAAACATAGACAGGAACGTGGACAGTAGAATGAACTGTTGTCATGTTGATAGCCGATTGGCATCTTCATAAGAATCGCTGCTTGAAGAGGATGGGGACAGAACTGAAAAGCAGTTTATGGAACAAGGAGTCTTACTGGTGAAGGATGAATCTCTGAGAAACAAAACAGATCACTGGAGAATCTTTGCAGGTCTGGAAGCAGCTGTGGAGAAAGAGAGAGACAGAGTTAATATTGAGTCCAGCGACTCTTAAGAAATGTTGTAAATCATAGAGATACCTGTGATGCTGGAAGGATTTGAAACACAAAGAATGAAGTTTCAGTTAGAATCCATGTGGGGTGAATCTGAGCCAGAGGCAGTCACTGAGAAATGAGATTTGGCTCTGGAAATGAATTTTAGTAAACATAGTGTCAAACATTAGGACCAACAACAAAAGTAATGACAATGAGCAAGAGGAAGGATGGAAATCTTTTCGGTGAGAGGAGCAGAACTTCAAGTTGGGTATACCTGGGAGAAATGTGGCATTGAATTAAATGCCAAAATAAAAAGGGTTCTCTAAATTTGTATTTCAATTGTTTTAGTTAGTTACTGCAAAAGTACCTTCTACATAATTTGGTTGATTATTTGTCTGTCACTTTGGATTTGTCATTTTTAGTTTGTTTTATTACAGTAAAAAGCATGATGTCTTGTTCTTTGGTAACTTTGGGTAATGGCTGAGAACTTCATATTTTTAAAGGGTTTCTACAGAGACTGTAACAATTTGTTTTCATCCTTATCCTTCATCTGTGTATCCAGGATGTGTTACTACAATGTGCAGCTTGAGGGACATGAAAGATTAGAATCGGAGGATTATAGAATCATATTCTGCAGAAGAGTCCCTTTAGCCTGTTGAATTTGCACCAACAAAAACTACTCTAAATCTCGGGCCTGCCTTGTATTTGAGTCAATTTGCTGGAGGATTGGAGGGAGATCACAGGGTCAGTGCAAAAAGAGCAAACCTTCCTCTTCTCCCCAAAAAGGTTCTTCAGAAAGAAGTGAAACTTGCCATTTGTTAGCACCAAGGGTTCTTGAGGAATCCCAAAACTCCCATTAATGACAGCCTCCTGCACAAGGTTTTCATTGTCTTGAATTAGCAGCTTTGAGCAGCAGGCAATGTTCTCAAAGCAACTGTCTGGGATAAACTTCACCAATCATAAGTCTCACTAAACCAGAAATATTAACTGTATTAATCTTTCTTTTTCTTTTGATATGTTTATTTGTTTCAATTTAATGCAAAATATCAAAATAAACCTTTTGGAATGAAAAACATTGCAACAATTGTAACGAAGAAGGCTATAAAATCATCATCAATTTGAAGAAGTAGCTGTGGAAGATTGTGCTGTAGTTAATAAATAGTTTTCACTGTTCTGTGTTCAGGACAGTGCGAGGCTGCAGGAGAGATTCCTGAAATCATTAACATATTGTCAGGATTGAAGAATTTTAAAGTAGATTTGAATTCTCTTAACTCAACGCTTCCAGTGGAGACCGGAGTTAGCTGCAAGTGTGTCTGATGATGATGATGATGCTAATGCTGGAGTTCCCATTGGTCAGTAATGTTATGAGGCTGGTGTCTAACTTCAGCTCCATACAATACCGTGTGGTCAGTGGGATCTGATACTCACTGATGACCCTTCATTCCTGAGTAATTCCAACTGCAGTGGATTGACCATTTGTTCATCTGAATTAGGTGTAAGTACAAAGGACACAATAACAGGCTGCGTCACACACCATGGAATAGGAGATTCCAGAAAATTCCACACCTGTGCCTCACTGATGCAACTTTATTCAGTTCCCTCAAGATGGCAGTGTAACCATTGGAAATGTTGCTGAGATTGAAGAAAGTGTCTATTCTATTGATGTAGAAAAGCTCCAAACTTTCTGATTTCAATCCAACCATGTTTTAATTTTCAATCCTCTACTGTTTATGGCTTGTCTGGAAATATGTTTCTGATGTTTCATAGTATTTAATCTGTTTGATTCTTGGCTCCTTCATTCAGTCAAACCGCTCATTGCAAACCAAGCCCTGCCACTTGCAGATTCATCGTAAAAAGTAAAGATTTTTGAAAAAAACACAGAATTCCCCAATTTCTCTGTCTTTTAGACCTGGGTTGACAGAAAGCATGGACCAAGTTTCTGTATTTAACAAGAATTACTATTTATTTCAAATCAGTACAAAAGATAAAGTGACCATAGCCTTTAGGAGACCATTGGGCTGCTGCCTCATTAGAGCGGGATAATTAGTGGTCAGTTTAATCTGATTCAGGGGAAGGGAAAGTTTGAGAAAGAGAGTAGATTGTAACCATAGATAAACAATTAAGAACTGTTGAAATCTAATTCTACTAGTTAATACACTGAACAGATAACAAAACTCCTCCTACACACATACACACACACGTGGATACAAGATAAAACAGAGATGTTATGGATGGAGGGAAAGATTGGGAAGGCAGTTCAGTGGTCCCTGTTCACAGGGTTTCATGGGATTGTTCTTTGCTGATCAGAACACGGATTCTCAAAAATAACACCAAAATACTGGGGATGCTGAAGACAGAGTTATAGAATCATACAGCAGGGAAACAGATCCTTCGGCCCAACCAGACCATGCTGATCACGTTCCCAAACTAAACTAGTCCCACCTGCTTTTGCTTGGCCCATATTCCTCCAAACCTTTCCTATTCATGTACTTATCCAAATGTCTTTTAAATGTTGTAACTGTACCTGCATCTACCACTTTCTATGGCAGTTCATTCCACACATGAACCACTCTCTGATGGAGTTTAATTTAGATAAAAGTGAGGTGTTGCATTTTGGAAAGGCAAATCAGGGCAGGGCTTATACATTTAATGGTGAGGTGCTGGGGAGTGTTGCTGAACAAAGAGACCTTGGAGTGCAGATTTATAGTTCCTTGAAAGTGGAGTCGCAGGTAGATAGGATAGTGAAGAAGGTGTTTGGTATGCTTGCATTTTTTGGTCAGTGCATTGAGAATACGAGTTGGAAGGGTCATGTTGTGGCTGTACAGGACATTAGTTAGGCCACTTTTGGAATACTGTGTGCAGTTCTGGTCTCCATGCTACAGGAGGGACGTTGTGAAACTTGAAAGGGTTCACAAAAGATTTATAAGGATGTTGCGGAGGTTGGAGGTTTTGAGTTATAGTGAGAGGCTGAAAAGGCTGGGGCTACTTTCCCTGGAGCGACGGAGGTTGAGGGATGACCTTATAGAGGTTTATAAAATCATGAGAGGCATGGATAAGGTAAATAGACAAGATTTTTTCAAAAGGGTGGGGAGTCCAAAACTAGAGGGTATAAGTTTAAGGTGAGGGGGCAACTTTTTCACACAGAGTGGTGCATGTGTGGAATGAATTGCCAGAGGAAGTGGTGGAGGCATCTGGATGGGTATATAAATAGGAAGGATTTAGAGAGATATGGGCCAAATGCTGTCAAATGGGGCTAGATTAATATAAGATATATGGTCGGCATGGACGAGTTGGACCAAAGGGTCTGTTTCCAAGCTGTACAGCTCTATGATTCTATGACTGTGTAAAAAAAAGTTGCCACTCATGTTCTTTTTAAAATTTTCTCTTCTCACCTTAAAATTATGCCCCCAAGTTTTGAATTCCCCCACCCTAGAGAAAAGAGTCTTGTCATTCACCTTATCTGTACCCTTCACGATTTTATAAACCTCTATAAGGTCACCCCTCAGCCTCCTACACTCCAGTGAAAAAAGTCCCAGCATATCCAGCCTATTTTTATATCGCAAACCCTCCATTCCTGGCAACATCCTGGTAAATCTTTTCTGAACTCTGTCCAGTTTAATATATCCTTCTCATAACAGGGTGACCAGAACTGCACACAGTACTCCAGGAGAGGCCTCACCAATGTGCTGTACAAATTCAATGTGACATCCGAACTCCTATACTCAAAAGTCTGAGCAATGAAAACAAGCGTGCTAACTGACTTCTTAATCACCCTATCCACCTTTGATGCAAATTTCAAAGAATGATGAACCTGAACTCCTATGTCTCTCTGCTCTACGACACTACCCAGGACCCTATCTTTAATTGTATAAGTTCTACCCTTGTTTGCTTTACCAAAATGCAATACCTCGCATTTATCCAAAGTAAACTCCATCTGTCACACCTCAGCCCATTGACCTAGTTGATCATGATCTCTTTGTAATCTTAGATAACCTTCCTCGCTGTCCAGTACGCCACCAATTTTGGTGTCATTCGCAAGCTTACTAGCCATACTTCCAATGTTCTCATTTAAATCATTTATATAAATGACAAACAGAAGTGGACCCAGTACTGGTCCCTGTGGAACACCTCTGATGACAGGCCTCCAGTCCAAGTTCTAGACCAGGCCAGTTTTGTTTCCATCTAGCCAGCTCACCCTGGATCTCATGAGACTCTACCTTTTGTACCAGTCTGCTAGCAGTGATCATTTAACAACTGTCACTTTTTTTTCAGAAAAGTCTGTTTCACTAATGTCCTTAGGAAAGGACTAACACCAACCTTATGTGGGTGACACAGTGGCTCAGTGGTTAGTATTCCCACCTCACAGTGCTAATGTCCCAAATTTGATTCTACCCTCGGGTGAATTTCTGTGTGGAGGTAGCACATTCTCCCCATTTCTGTGTGGGTTTCCTCCAGGTGCTCTGGATTCCTCCCACAGTCTAGTGATGTGCAGGTTAGCATGGATTGGCCATGTTAAATTGCCCATAGTGTCCAGGGATATGCAGGCTATGTGGATTAGCTATGGGAAATGCAGGGTTACAGGGATAGGTGTAGGGCGTTGGGTGTAGGTGGGATACTCTTCAGAGGATTGGTGGGGACTTGATGGGCCAAATGCCTGCTTCCACACTGTAGGAATTCTATGTGATTCCAGACCCACAGCAATGTAGCTGTCTTTTAACTGCCCTCTGAGTAATTAGGGATGGGCAAAAAATACTCACCTAGCTAGCAACATCTACATCCCATGTAAAAAAAAAATACTTGTCTTTTAAACCAGTCTTTTTCCTATTTCAATTTGCAATCAATGCTGACAGGTAATAAAGTATGATCTTTACAGTCCTGCTCCTGCCACAGGAGTTGATGTAATTAGTGATGGATGAATCTAACGTTTTCAATATAAATATCAGCAACAAGTTGCCAGTCATTTTTGGGACTTGCTGTGCAGAACAGTTTGTTATGTGCTGGTCTGAAATTGTGTGGGATTGACCTGTGCATTCCCTTGGCTCGCTGATGAAGCTCTTACCCAGACTCACTGAAGCTTAGTCACTTTGACTTCCAAACATGTTATGTACTCTTTAGGTTAGGAAGTGTACCCTCTAAATTATAAACTAGTTCAGGAAGGAGAAAGCAGAAATGGATCTAAAGCTCTGACAGTGAGAACACTGGGTTCTCCATGAGAAGTTATTACAGCTACCTATTATCATCTTGACTGAGAGACTTGCTTTTGTGTTTTGTAATTCTGTAAGATTTAACTGGTAAAAATTATATTCAGTTGTATAGAAAACAAATCATCATCAATAAATGTACCCCTTAAATCTCACAATCCTTCAGGGAGGGACAGCTGTGGCTCAGTTGATAATATCCTCACCTCTGGATCATAAAGTTCAAGGTTCAAGTCGCAGTCCATAACTTGAGCATGGAAAATTGAGGCTAACACTCCCATGCAACACTGAGCACTGCCAGAGGGTGCTGTCTTTCAGTTGAGTCATTAAACTGAGGTCTTTTCCACCTCTGGGTGAATGTCTAGGATCCCATAGCACTGTTCTGAAGGATAGTGGTGAGTTTTCGCTGGTGTCCTAGTCAATGTGTGTTCCTCAATCACAAACAGATTTTCTGATCATTGTCACATTATCAAGCACATTGATAACAGGTACATTGGTGGAATACAGATGTTAGTCTTTGATGTTGGTGCAACTGAAGCCAAAGAACACTACTGAGAATTTCAACAGACTGTACTGAGCTTTTGGTCAGAAATGCATGGACACAATGGGCCAAAAGGTCTTTTTTTGTGCTGTAAAAGCTCTATGACCAAGTACATCAGTGATGCTGTAAAGACCTGTAATAAGAACAACATGCACAATGTAGTCAGCAATAAACCCGTAAAATAAAACAATAGATAATGTTTGACCAGAAAGATTTTTCTGTTTCAGTAGTAGATGTTTGGCAATGAAATATATTTGAAAGAAGTTAAAATGTAAAATGACTTCAAATCCAACAACAAACACACCAATATCTTGTATTTATAAGACACTTTTAATATAGTAAGATAACACAGATACTTGTGGGAGCATTGTTTAACATTAAGCTGCATAAAGCATGACTGGGCAGATGGCCAAGGGCTTGGTAAAAATAAGAAAATTTTAAGAAATGTCCTAAAGCAGGAAAGTGAGGTGGAGAGATGGAGAGATTTAGAGCTGAGGCAACTAAAAGGTCTCAATTTCAATGTTTCTTTCAAAGATGTCATCTCTGACAGTGCAACACCCTTTTAGCATTACTTTGGTGTTAGTCTTAGGTCCCTACTTTACAACTACTGAGAGACAGGCTGATGCATGTGTACTGGCTCTGAGTACAAGAGGAATACATTATCCAAGGATAAGTTTATCCAAGGAAATGAATGTTAGATCACTGTTAGAAAATGATGTGCAATTTTAGATGTCTCATTAGGAAAATAACATCAGAGAGATTTATAATACCAGATCTGAAAAGGCTAAAATAAAACTTAACAGAAGTTTTGAAAATGGGGCTATTTTGCAGTAGATGAATTTGGCAAGATTATTACCATTGGAGTCACTGACAGGGAATAATTAAGATAAAACTGTGATTAGGACTGCAGTGAGTATGATTTTAAAAGAAAGTATCTTAATGCAGATACTTTAGAGGAAGACAGAATAGTTAAGGTAGAAACCATTGTTTCTTTTAAAGAAAAAGCGCTAAATGTGTGAGGGAGACCTCAGATTATGGGCCAGCCTTAAGACTAGTATAGTGACATGTTCAGCATGGGATGGCTGACTTTGTATACTGTGAACTTCGATGTTTATTACAGTCTGTTTGTACACTGGAGAAAATGTCCTCTACTGCGATACAATATCCTGAGTATTTCTTAGTTTCAGTGAATAGTGAAAAATTTGGGAGAATTTTCCTGACATCATAACCAATCAACAGTCAAAGAGCAGTGAGCTTTGTAAATGCAACATTTGCTGATTTGTAAGCCAAGAGTCATAAATACTCAAGTCTCAAAACTGCTGATCTTTGCTAAATATTTTATTCACATCTATTTTTCAGTGGTAAGTCTGTATCCAGTCTTGCTCCAAGGAGTGAATCAGCAAATGATATTCACGCTTTATTGCGAGATGTAAAATGCATTTCAACCTTCTGCATGTATGTTTTATTAAAAAGCGATCTTTTAATTTATCATTTGTTATGATTTTAGAGTCTATTATAAATCCCAGATTGTATTTGCTGCAGGAATTTTTGATTGTACTGCAGCTAAGGTGATCATGTATGAAAGGTTCAGTTTTAATGTTGCAATCTCAATTGAACAGAAGGGATGATTACAAAGAGCAAATTATCGTTGTCAAATGCCTTCACACTTGGGACAAAGGCTTTAACTATTGCATTGAGAGTTCAATTTGCCTCTTTTTGAGTTGCTTCATGAAATGCAGTACATTTACATAACCACACATGTCAGTGTGCCGTCATGCTCAGTAGAATGCTGAATACAATATAACTTGGTTCAATTTGAGTATATGTCCTATTTGAATAATGTAAAAGGAAAGAAAAACAATTTGGGAAGAAAAGATAATTCACTTTTTAAAAAGTTGATAAATTGATTTCAGAAGAAAATTGATTTCATTTCTCCGGCCTTTAGTCATTTACTTCAGTCAGAGTTCTAGTGTGGAGGAACAGCATAAGTGGCTGTTTACAACATTTCTCTGGGTGCAGTCTGGGAATCTCTCCACCTCTTCCTATTGTCCTTCGCAATATCTCCCTTCCCCTTTTTCTGCCCCTTCCCTCTCCCCAAGCCATCTTCCCAACTCCCCTGTCCTCTCTCATTCTTTCCTGACTATCTAACTCCTTTACCCCTCTCCCCTTACTGCATCTCTTCCATCCCTCCTTTCTTCCTCCATTCTCTTTATCCCTCCTACTCCCCCTCTACCCTCACTACCCCATCCTTCATTATTGCAAAAACCAAAAGAACTATGGATGCTGTAAATCAGGAACAAAAACAAAGTTGCTGGAAAAGCTCAGCAGGTCTGGCAGCATCTGTGAAGGAAAAAACAGAGTTAACGTTTCGGGTTCAGTGACCTGCGATCTTCCTCAGGGTTCTGAGGAAGGGTCAGTGGACCCTAAACGTTAACTCTGCTTTTTCCTTCACAGATGCTGCCAGACCTGCTGAGCTTTTCCAGCAACTTTGTTTTTGTTCCTTCATTATTGCACCTTTCTTCTCTCCCATATTCCATCTTTCTGCCTCCCATTTACTCTCCCCTCCCCATTCTCCTCACCTCACTGGTTAGCAGTCAATCAGATTGACGAATTCTCACAGTCAGCACTGGAAAGAAAATGCATTGATTATCTTTAACTTTTTATGTATTTTACAGAAAATAAAATAAATGTTTGGTATACATATGGGATTATTGAAGATCCTGAACCATGAACAAATAGTAATAGTTTGATGATATTAAGAATCTGCAGTTGTCTTTTTCCACAGGGAATAAATAAAGATATTCCCTAAAAGTATTGTTTTGGGGCTAGTGAGGTTGTTAAACAGTAATTGTGACAATTTACACAATTCAAAGCCTAGTTGCAAACAATGAACAAGCAGGATTTCCTTCACAGTCCATAGCTCAAATAGAGTCCTTAGTTTTAGTCCTACTAATTAATCATTCAAAGATTTAATTATTTTGTACTATATCATTGCCTATTGGAAGATTTTGCTGTGCAGTTAGTGAAATATTCTGCCTGTCCTTTTCTGATAGACATTTCCTGACTTTTCTTTCCTCAATGATAATACTCGAGGTTTCTTGAGTGATTTTCATTATCTGGATGAGTTGTATCTCATTCACTGGGGTTTCTGATTCGTTTTTATGCTACAATTAGCATTTGGCAAACTCTCTTTGAAATCCAGAACTTCTGGAGTTAAGAAACCAGGGCAATTGAGTCACAGCTCAGTGCACTATATAAGAAATTAGTCACTAGTTTTACAGACTTGGTATTTTTAGTAGAAACCTTCCTCATGCAGTTGGTATTGAAAGTGGAAATATCACTTTGGTACAAAAGAAACAATCTTGTGAATTTGGCTTTTGTTCTGATGGAAAGTTACTGCATCTGAAACATTATCTTTGTTTCTCTTTACAGATGTTACCTCACTTACCAGCATTTTTAACGTTAAAAAAAATCAGATTGACAGCGTACGCAGTATTTTGATTTAGTTTCAATATTGGATCATGAGGTTAAACCAGATTCAACATTGTCCCAGTCTCTGATCCATTAGTTTAATTGATGTTTCTCTTAAATCCATTTGGTGTGCAGTCACACATGCACTCGATTGGGTTAATCCTGTGTGTATGTGCCTTGAAATGAAAATACTGTAATTATTTTACTGATTAGGAATGAAGCCAAAAGTTGTCCCTTATGACACAAGACTGATGACATTTGTTATTGAAGCAGTCAACTTGTTGTTTGCATTGAACATTTTGTTGGGAGGTTTTGTTTACTGGAGAAGCAATCAGAAAGAACAAATTAAAAAGATATTTGAAGGCTGGTACAAACAAAGTGTCAAGACAATGAACAATGCTTTCTTTATTGTTTCAAATAATCAAATTTATGGCTTATATTGTGGTAGTTGTAAAAAGTTTAGAACTGAGAAGCTGGACCTCTCCACTTATTAATTATGTTTAGGACTGTTTCTTTTTGAATCTATATTTTCTCATCCAGACCGTCCCTACACGATTGTCAGAGTCTACCCCGGTATGTCACCAGTGCCTCCTGCTGTCTCAGTGAGCTCATTTATCATCTATCAGGTTTAGGTGGGAGTTAGGTCTGGTCAATAATGAGACCCAGATGTCAGAATTACCCAGTTCCCATGTTGGTGAGTTGGTGCACGTCTGGCCCATTGTCTGTTGGACCTGCATTGACCTCCTTTTAAAATGGGAGTAAATAAGCTTCCCTTGGTGGATTGTAACTAATTTATAATCACTTTCCCTTGAGATATGATGATGTTAATTATTAACTTTCTAATAGGTTGTTTTGCCCTATTCAAAAGCAAATGAAAGATTGTCAGCAGCTTACTATTTTCTTTCCAGACCCATTTCCTTTTCTGTCGCCCTTCCTAACAGCTGTTCCTTGTTCCCTTGCAATCTCACCATCAGCTGTAAAAGCACAAGCAAAATATTTATTTCATAACTCCCTTGCACTATCACCGCTTGAACCTAGATTACCTCTCTAATCCTTGAGCTGAACTACCCTCTTTAATACTCTTTTAGCATTTTAGATATTTCAGTTTATAGTCCTCATACTTTTGTCTTGTCTAATCTCCCCTTTTATTTTCTCTCTGCAATATTCTCTGTCTCTCTCTAGATTATTGTGACTATTGTTAGTCCAAATTTTATTAAGGTCTTATTTAGTGTTAATCTTTACAATTACCCATTAAATTCTGTTTTTGATTATCTCCCTTACAAAGTTTATTTTGTACCATAACCATTGCCTGTTGATGAAGTTTGCTGTGCTGTTCCATTGAGCTGTTGGTGAAATATTCTGTCTGTCCTTTTCTGATTGACAGACATTTCCTGATTTTTCTTTCCTTGATTACAGCACACATATTTCCAGGTATTTATTTATTATTTGATTCCTAGTTGGAATAAGTTGTAATTTGGGGAGGTGATGGTTTAGTTGTATTATCCCTCGTCCAATGATAAAGAGCCAGGTAACACACTGGGGACCTGGGTCCAAATCCTGTTAGAGCAGATGGTGAAATTTGACTTCAATAAAAGTCTGGAGTTAAGAGTCTAGTAATGACCATAAGATGATAATATCAGAATATTGGTCACATTTATCTTTCACAGCATGTTGGGACTATTTTACTGATAGATTGGCCACAGTCCACTTGACCAAAGCCTTCACGTTTTATCTCTTCTGTAAGAAGTATCTGTTCTGGAGACAAAGTGGAGAAAATAATCACAAACAGGAAATGTTAATGTCACTAAAATTAATTTGAGCCATAAAGAAATGATAAGTATCCAAGGTAAACATTGAAAGGAGAAAGAAGGAACTCACACATGGATTTTCCATACTATTCATACTTTACCTTGGATTGAGTGGAGGAAAATGTGGGAAAAATACAGAAGAACTGCAAGCAAGCCCCCACACTGCACCCTCTCACACCTATCCACTGGGCCAAAGAAGTCAGAACCCAAACTTCCCCACTGCAGATACAAACAGCTAGCTTGAATCCAGGGTGGTCACATTTCAGGAGGGAATTGTAGGGGTATTGACAGGATTCTCTTTAAGTTCCCTCTTGGGAGATTAGTTGATGATCATTTTCCTTCCCTTTAACACTAAACATTTGTTTTTGGTTTTGGTATGATCCCTCTTCCACAGGAATTCCAACCCTGGTCCCACAATAGATAGAAACACTGCTATGAGAGTGGCACCTAGGATGAGGCACCACTTGAGGATTGATTGTTGGAGCAGTTGATGATGTTTTCCTTGGAGATACGAAGCTTAAGTGAAGATTTGATAGAAATTTTCAAATGTGTAGGATGTTTGAACAGATTGTGTGTGTGTGCGTGTGTGTGGGAGGGGGGAGGTGGGTGGAGGGGGGTGGGCGGTGGTGGCGGAATTGTTCTCTCATGGAAATGGATTGAGAACCAAAGGGCAGTAGTCAGTGCATGAGCTGTACTGCCTGGAAATGTGCTAGAGGCAAGTTAGATTGATACATTCAGAAGGGAAATGGATGGTTATTTAAATCGAAATATTGTGTAGAATTATGGGGATAAAGCAAGAGATTAGCATGTTGTGAGGAGAGTGGGCTGTTAGGGAACCCTCTCCTGGATAGTGGGAAATTCAGAGTCTAGATTCGTAGAACTTAGGTGTAGAAATAGGCTATTCAGCCCTTTGAACCTGACCCACCATTCAGTCTGATCATAACTGATCATCTAGCTCAGTCTCCTGTTCCTGCTTTCTCCCCAACATCCTTGAATGCCTTTAGGGCTTAATTTAGATAAATGTGAGGTGATGCATTTTGGAAAGGTAAATGAGGGCAGGACTTGTACACTTAATGGTAAGGTCGTGGGGAGCGTTGCTGAACAAAAGAGATCCTGGAGTGCAGGTTCATGGTTCCTTGAAAGTGGAATCACAGGTGGACAGGGTGGTGTAGAAGGTGTTTGGTAGGTTTGCCTTTATTGGTCAGTGCATTGAGTACGGGAGTTGGGAGGTCATGTTGCAGCTGTACGGGACATTGCTTGGGCCACCTATGGAATACTGTGTGCAACTCTAGTCTCCCTGCTATAGGAAAGATGTTGTCAAATTTGAAAAGATTCAGAAAGGATTTACAAGGATGTTGCCAGGGTTGGAGGAATTGAGCTATAAGGAGAGGCTGAATAGGCTGGGGCTATTTTCCCTGGAACGTTGGAGGCTCAGGGGTGACCTAATAGAGGTTTATAAAATCATGAGGGGTGTGGATCGGGTAAATACGCAAGGGTTTTTCCACAGGATGGGGTATAGGTTTAAGGTGAGGGAGGAAGGTTTAAAGGGACCTAAGGGGCAACTTTTTCACACAGAAGGTGGTACATGTATGGAATGAGCGGCAAGGGGAAGTGTGGAGGCTGGTACAATTACAATGTTTAATAGGCATCTGGATGGGTATATGAATCGGAAGGGTTTTGAGGGATATGGGCCAAATGCTGGCAAATGGGACTAGATTTATTTAGGACATCTGGTCAGCATGGATGAGTTGGACCGAAGGGTCTGTTTCTGTGCTGTACATCTCTATGACTCTATGACTTTCAAACTATATCTCCTTCTTGTAAAGAAAGTTAATAGTATCTTTCCCCCTCTCTGTAATTGAATGCTCCCCCTCCTCCCTTTTACTTTGAAGAGATCTTCAGGAAATTATCCCTTGAAGCAAATAGGAAGGAGGTTATGCTTAAGTGATCACAGTCTCTATGTGGAGTGGGCATGAACAGTGGTTGTACATTACAAGCTCCTGGATTCTATTTGTCTACATGGGGGTCTCAGAAATGTTCACCATTCTCCTCAACCAAGGATTCCCCGCTCCTGTGCTCAACAGGGTTCTTAGCCCTGTTTGATCCATCTCCTGTACTTCTGTCTTTACCCCTTTCTTTCTCTCCCACAAAAGCGATAGAGTCCCTGTGGGCCTCGCATGCCATCCCACCAGCCTCATCATCCAAAAGATTTTTAGCTGCTATTTCCACCACCTCCAACTAAACATATATTCCCCTCCCCTCCTTTGTCAGCCTTCTGCAGGGACCGTACCCTCTAGGACACCTTGGTCCAATCCTCCTCTACGCCAAACATCTCCCCACATCCCCACCGCACCTTCCCTGCAATAGCAGAAGTTGTAACACCTGCCCATTTACCTTCCCCTTTCTCACCATCCAAGGCCACACACATACCTTCCAAGTGAAGCAACGATTTACCTATAATTCATCATGTTGTCTCCTCTACACTGGGGAGACAAAACATAGACTGGATGATTGCTTTTCAGGAGACCTATCTTCTGCCCACAAAAAAGGCCCTGAGCTTCCAGTTGCCTGCGACTTCAACACACCACCCACGTTCTGTGGCCAACGTCTCTATCTCAGGCAATGTTCCATTGAATCTCAGCACATGCTTGAAGAACAACATCTCATTTTCCACCTGGGGACACTGCAGGGTCTAGGACTCACCGTCGAGTTCAATAACTTTAAGCCTGATTCCGTCCTTCTGTGCTTTTTTACCCACCCCACACCATGGTCTTACTGTGACAATGGGTTACTTTTAGCACTGTCACCCATTCCCAAGTGCTCCTAGACTCATTATAGCATTATTTGGGTTGCATTCAGCACATCTAGTCCATTTTATCAATTCTGGCTCTTCATTATCAGTCGTTAAGTTTTTCCCCTGTCCTGGCCTGCTATATATAACCTACTTAGACAAAAATAGAAACTGCTGGAAAAGCTCAGCAGGTCTGGCAGCATCTGTGGAGAGAAATCAGAATTAAAGTTTCGTGTCAAGTGACTCTTCCTCAGAACGTCATTGTCTAATCTCCTTGTTTACCCACTTCTTTCAGATCTCTCTCTCTCCCTCTGTGTCTCTCTCTCTCTCTGGGCTCCATCTCCATCCATCCGCTCAACTGTCCCCCATGCCCCACCCCCCACTTTGTCTTTAGCATAAATACCACACTTTCCCAGTTCTGAGGTAGAGTCACTGGACTCAAAGCATTAACTCTGTTTTTTTCCCGGGGATGCTGCCATACCTGCTGAGATTCCTCTGCAATTCCTGTTTTTGGTTCTATATATCCTTTCTGAGTCCAACTCCATTTACCCACACTTTCTGGAATGTTCTTTGCATGACCACATTTCCCTGGAGTTTCCTGGAACATTTTCTGTGTATATCTTTTTGCAGATTTGTTTCCGTGATTGAAAGCAGTGATGGGGAAAGCTTATGACCTTTTTAAAAGAATCATTCTTTGCAACAATGAAAAAAACACTAAATGTTTCACAGACATTTAATCAGAGCCGGAGTGGTTTGTGTGTCAATGTCACCAGGGAAGAATGATTAAAGATGGTTCAGGTATTTCCCAGGCATTTATTTCTGGCCAACAGCAAGCAACAAATCTCAATGGCAGATCACACCTTGTATGAATGAAATAGAACAATCTGGAAAGTGCTTTAGATTGAGTACAAATTTTATTCATCAAGAAATTTTAAGATTAACTGACATCACCAAAGTCTCATAGGGGAGCTTTAAGTTATGGACTAGTTACAGACCACTGATATCACTCTTTCTGGAAGTTTATTACTCGTGGTCCTTTCTTTGTATCTTTCTGCATTTCAGGATGTGGCCAGATTTTCATAAGTCACTCGACACTTCCCATGGCATTGCTCCCAGTTAGAATACAACTCCCTTCCCTCTCTGTCTCTCATTCTCTAATTCTCCCTTTCTCTTTCCTCTTTCTGTCTCTCTCTCTGTTGCTTTCTTTCTTATGTTCTCTCTTACATTCTCATCTTTCTCTCTCTTTCTTTATTTCTCTGTCTTTCACTGTCTCTCTTTCCTTCTTTCATCATCGTAGAACCCCTACAGTGTGGAAACAGGCCCTTCAGCCCAACAAGTCCACACCGACCCTTGGATCATCCCACCCAGACCCATCCCCCTATAACCCACCAAAGCTACACACCCCTGAACACTGTAGGCAATTTAGCATGGCCAATCCACCTAGCCTGCACATCTTCGGACTGTGGGAGAAACTGGAGCACCCGGAGGAAACCCACACAGACATGGGGAGAATGTGCAAACTCCACACAGGCAGTCACCCGAGGGTGGAATTGAACAGGGTCCCTGGTGCTGTGAAGCAGCAGTGCTAACCACTGAGCCACCGTGTCGCCCCTTCTTTCCTTTTCCTCTCTCTCCCTTACTATTTCTCTGTCTTGTGTGTGCGCTCTCTCTTTAGTAGACAATTGACAGAGTGATAGGAGATAGAGAGTGATGATCAATGGATATTGTTCAGGATGGAGGATGATTGTAGTAGAGTTTCCCAGGGTTTGGTACTGGGACCTATGCTTTGTCTGGATCTTGGTGTGCTGGAGACAATTTCAAAGTTTGTAGATGACAAGAAACTTGGAAGAATTGTAAACTGTGAGGAGCGCAGTGTGTAAGTCCAAAAGGACATTGACAAGTTGGTGGAGTGGGCAGATAGGTAGCAGATGAAGTTCAATGCAGTGAAGTGTGACATGATTCACTTTGATCAGAAGAACATTGAAAGACAATACATGTCGAAAGACTATGCAGGAGCAGAGGGAGCTGAGTATATAAATGCACAGACTATTGAAGGTTGTAGAAGATGTGAAGACAGCTACCAATAAAGCATACAGCGTTCTCTGCTTTATTAACAGGGAGCAAAAAGGTGATGTTGAACATGGACAAGACACTTGCTATACTTTAACTGGAATACTGTGCAGAGTTGTTCTTACAACACTGGACAGAGTAAATGCAGAAGGGAAATTCCTGATGACTGGGGAGTTCAGAACCAAGGGCCACAGTCTAAGTATATGGGTGGGCCATTTAAGACTCAGATGAGGAGAAAGGTCTTCACCCAGAGATTGTGAGCCAATGGAATTCACTGTCATAGAAAATACTTGAGGCTAAAACAATGAATGTTTTAAAGAAGGAGTTAGATATAGTTCTTGGGGCTAAAGGGATCAAAGGTTATGGGGAGAAAGCAGGACCAGGGGACTGAGTTGAATGATCAGCCATGATCATCTGAAATGGCAGAGCAGGCTTGAAGGGCCAAATGGTCTACTCCTGCTCCTATTTTTCTAAGTTTCTATGTTTCTTGTGGATGCATTATTTTTTGGACAGATATCAATATATTCGAGGTGTACAGAAATGATTTACGAGAATGGATCCAGGAATGAGAAACTTGAGTTTTGAAAGACAGATTAAAGAAGTTAGGACTGTTCTCCTTGGAGAGGAAGTGGTTAAGAGGAGATTTGATTGAAATTCTCAAAACTGAGTGGCCTTGACAGCATAGTTGGGGAGAAAATGTCCCTGCACATAACAGAAAGAATGAGAGGGCATAGATTTAAAGTGATGTACAAACAAAGTAAGGGAGATGTGAGAAAGCCCTTTCAGTCAGTGAGTAGTTAGGGTGTAGAATACACTACCTGGAAATATGCTGGAGGCAGGTTCAAGTGAGGCATTGGATGGTTATTTGGATAGAAATGATGTACAGGGATATGGGGAAATGGCAGGAGATTGGCACTAGGTAATAGCACCAGCGCAGGCACAATGGGTCAAAGGGCCTGCTTCTACATGGTAACAGTGCTATGTTTCATTCGATGTGGAGGTACCAGTTTTGAACCAGGTGGACAAAATCAGAAGTCACACAAAACCAGATTATGGTCCAACAATCACAAGCTTTCAGAGCATTGCTCCTTCGTCAGAGAACTTCACCTGATAAAGCAGCAGAACTCCAAAAACTTGTGATTTCAAATAAACCTATTGGACTGTATCCTGGTGTTTTGTGATTTCTGACATGATTGATTTGGGCTGTGGAAATAACTGCACAGAAGCCAGTATCCCATCACCAAATCACCCTTTATTTACATGTGCACAGTACACTGGCTGTGGTCAGTCAGCTCGGAGTCAATCCCCTGAACTGAGGAGATTCTAATCTCCTGTTTATTTTTAACATCTCAGTCCCAACAGTAGATTCAAGTAAGATAACAGTGTCTCAAACATGGCACATGACACATGCCAAGGTCACTGTACCTTAGGCAATTCGCCAAAGAGCAGAGACATTGACATAAATTGCCGTATAGAAACGCAGTTTGATTCAAACGGTAGTACAAAACCCCACAGACAAGCACACAGCCCCCAGGGCTATTGGTCAGCCTCCTACACACAGCAGGGATATACAAAGACATAATACACACACAAAGCAGAGCCCAGACATGAGACACAGTATGTGCACAAAGGAACGGTCCAACACATGCTGAGGCATGGTCTACCCATGAAAGGCCCGGTACACCCATGGAGGCCCAGTCGAGACACAAAAGTTCAATCTATGACCTATACACTAAAGCAGTGGCACAACACTCAAGTCCTTTTACCAAATCATCCATTCACTTCACCAATGGGAAAGTGATGGCCTAGTGCTGTTATCGGTGGATTGTTAACCCGGCCAGCCAGATAACGTTCTGGGGACCCGCTTCAAATCCTGCTTTAGCTGATGGTGGAATTTGAATTCTTGGGGTGGCACGGTGGCTCAGTGGCTTAGTGGTTAGCACTGCTGCCTCATAGTGCCAGGGACCTGGGTTCGATTCCACCCTCGGGCAACTGTCTGTGTGGAGTTTGCACATTCTCCCCATGTCTGCGTGGGTTTCCTCTGGGTGCTCCGGTTTCCTCCCACAGTTCAAAGATGTGCAGGATAGGTGGATTGGCCATGCTAAATTGCCTACAGTGTTCAGGGAGATGTAGCTTAGGTTGATTATAGGGGGATGGGTTTGGGTGGGATGCTCTGAGGGTCATTGTGTACTTGTTGGGTCAAAGAGCCTGTTTCTGCACTGCAGGGGTTCTATGATTCAATACGACAGGACCCAGTCAGCTCGGAGTGAGTCCCCTGAATCTCCTGGTTATGTTAGACAGCCAGGGCTTTCCTGATTGGCCCAGGTTAACAACCCCAATCAATGACCTCATAGTCAACTAGGTCTACCTGGTTCCAATCACTACAGCTGTGTACCTGGATTGTCTGCCTTGTGGAGGCAGTAGTGATGGTGGGAGCTGTAGGATTCAGGAGGGTTATGAGCATGGTGTCTATTGTTTGCTCTCAGTAATTTACTGACTTTTAATTGTTCGAATCACCCCCATATCCTTGGTTCCAACACTGGACTTATTTATGAACATGAAATAAAGAACGCTATAGGCAACTGTTTCAGGATAAAAGAATCTTTACATTTATTTAAATACAAAAGGGTAAGCGTAATACAAGAAATACAGGTAAAAACACTAAACGGTGAAATTAACACTATCAATTATGCAGAGGCCAATAATTGAATACATTATTAAGTTAAACAGATTAAGAACTATTTGCACCTAAACAGCAGTTTTAATCACAGAAACTTTAATCAGGCTTCCTACCCTGGGAGTCCCATACACTTCACCACTTGTCTTCCCCTCTCTGCTATCTAGGTCAGAAACTCTGGGGTCTCAGGAGTTTAAGCTCACTAAAGGGGAAAACATGGTTTTGTAGGACAGCTGGCTGTTGACGTTCTTGCCATCGCTTCTCTCAGTTCGGAACAGGCCTGTGTCTAGAAGCACTTGTTCAGCTATCTCGGTTGGCATCCCTCCTCTCCAATCTCCTTTGTTATAATGATGCCCTTGGTTTGGCTTCCTGATTCAGCTTCTTTGTTTAGCATCTGTGGTTCTCACTTCCGAAGCTACTTGTTGGGGCTTGAGGTCTGTGGGGAAGCTGCTGTGCAGAACTTGTTACAGAGTCATGGAGAGTCATTCATAGAGTCCAGAGGCAGGATCTTCGGTCTAAACGGGTCCATGCTGACCAAACTGTCCATCCACGCTAACACCATTTCCCTCCACTTGGCCCATATCCTTCTACACCTTTCCTGTCCAAGTATTTGTCCAAATGCCTTTTAAATGTTGTTAATGTACCCGCCTCATCCACTTCTGCTGATAGCTCATTCCATGTGCATACCATACTCTGTGTAAAAAAAAGCTCCTCCTCAGGTTCCCTCCTTCCTTCAACTGATGCCCTCTAGTCGTCAATTCCCCAAACCTGGGAAAAAGACTGAGTGCATTCACCTTATTCATGCCTCTCATGATCTTATACACTTCTATAAGATCACCCCCTCAGTCTCCTATGCTCTAAAGAAAATAGTCCTAGCTTGTCCAACCTCTCCTATAACTCAGTCTCTTGAGTCCTGGCAACATCCTTGTAAATTTCTTCTGCACTCTTTCCAGTTTAATAACATCCTTCCTATAGCAAGGTGACCAAAACTGAACACAATACTCCAAGTACAGCTTCACCAATGTCATGTACAACTGCAACATAACTTCCCAACTTCTATACTCAGTACCGTGACTGATGAAGGCCAGTGTGCCAAAAGCCTTCTTCACTGCCCTGTCTACCTGTGACTCCACTTTCAGAGAACTGTGCATCCGAACTCCATGGTCCCTCTGTTCTACCACACTACTTAAGGCCCTACCATTCACCATGAAACTTCTACCTTGATTTGACTTTCCAAAATGCAACACCTCACACTTATCTATATTGAACTCTATTTGCCATTTCTCAGACCACTTCCCCAGCTGAACAATATCCTGCTTCAATTTCTGATGGTCTTCCTCACTGTCCACGATACCGCCTATTTTAGTGTCATCCACAAACTTACTAATCATGCCTTGTACATTCTCATCCAAATCATTATTTAGATAACAAATGTTAATGCGCCCAGCACCGATGCCTGAGACACACCACTAGTCACAGGCCTCCTGTCTGACAAGCATCCTTCCACTATCACTCTCTGCTTTCCACTATCAAGCCAATTGTGTATCCAATTTTCCAGCTCTCCCTGGATTCCATGTGATCTAACCTTTCAGAGCAGCCTACCATGTGGAACCTTATCAAAGGCCTTATTGAAATCCATATAGGCCTTGTCTGCCACCCTGCCCTCATCAACCTTCGTGGTCACTTCATCAAAGAACTCTAACAAATTTCTAAAGTTATACAAACTGTATGCCTTGTTATCTCCCCTCAAATCTGTGTTCTCCATTGTGTTTCTGGTGTTTCCTTCTGAAATCAACTGATTTCCTGTTAAGAGTATGTGTGAATGGATTTTGATTGAGGTTGACTGTTCAGTATCTCTGTAGGCTCCATACTGTTTGTCCTGGGTAGTCCATGGTGTAAAAGTTGGTTTTCAGTCTAGAGTGTTAGATTTGGTTAATTGTTCTTTTCAAGTGGGGGTGTAAATTGGAATTTCAGGCTGAGTAATAGTTCCAAGCCGCCATCTCCGTGTTCCTGTATTTTTCCCAGAGCTCTGCCAAGCTGTCCCCTTTACTTTTAAAAGTTTGAAAAGTCCAGGGTTTTGGTTCAGTATTTTAAATGATGGGGATTTTTGCTCAATCCTACACAATAAAAGCCTGCCCATTGAGCAGGGGCATGACTAAGTGTGTTGCAGGGCTGCTGAATGATGATGAGTCTGATTGACAGCTCTTGGATTGCTCCTGGATATTGCTTCATCAACTCTCACAACAGCTTCATTCCACCAACTGAAAACATACATTTACCTTCCAAGTTGTACCTGCCTTCTCTTCTCTCTATAAGTATTTAATCCTTTTATGATCTTTACAAAGACTGAAAAAAGAAATTAAACCCCAGAATTCCTTTATGTTCCCTATTTTCTGCTCACAGTATTTTCTGGCTGTCTTAGTGAAAGCCCAGTTAATATTAATTCTGCTTTTGCAGCATCGACTGATTCCAGTGCATCATTGTGTCTGTCTGTCACTGCAATCTAGTGCAGAGATCACAAAGGTTTTTAATCCAGAATTACTGGATTGGCCCTAATGCAAACAAGCTAAAAGACAAAGACTAATGAAACCTGCAAACTATCTCATGATCCAGAGAGAAGCAGAGACTCATTTACAAATGGACATACAATTTCAACAGCTCCCAAGTGTGTGTCTTTCATCTCGGGGTTAAACAGAGACCAGTTTAACACTGGAACACAAGAAATAGGCGTACACCATTGGACTATCGACTCTGCTCTGTCATTCCAATATGATTGTGGCTGATCTCAGTCTTCAACTCCACTTTCCAGTCAATTCTTTGAGAAGCCAAAAATCTATCGATGCCAGA
This sequence comes from Rhincodon typus, assembly GCF_021869965.1. Classification (NCBI taxonomy): domain Eukaryota; kingdom Metazoa; phylum Chordata; class Chondrichthyes; order Orectolobiformes; family Rhincodontidae; genus Rhincodon; species Rhincodon typus. Next base: position 150,435,920 of record NC_063333.1, on the reverse strand, counting down.
AATACTCTTTAAGTTAAATTTGTACATGAAAACAGAACCTACTATGATCAGGAGAGCAACTCAACATGAATTGGAATCTGAATGCCAATCATGGATTTGACTGATTTAGGAAACAGAAATATTTTTACAAAAAGTTTTACATTCAATTTTTGTAATAACTATATTTGAGTGAAAATCCATTTCATTGGCTGTATGATTTTGGAAAGTGTTTGCAGTTGTTCTTACAAATGTTATTTCTGTGTGATTTGATTTTTCAATAATTAACAACTGGAGATTGTTTCAGCACAATATAAATTCACAAAGTGTGACACACTGTTCTTTGCATTGAAATACGATGGTATTTTAGCAATACAACGAGCTTTGAATTTTGATTTCTTTCATTAAAAATGATAAATTTATTTTCAGACAAAAACAGCCATGAATTATAAACCAGAAAATAATTGTTGAAGATACCAAAATAAGATCTGAAACTAAAATCTGTTTATTGACCAATTCTTGATTGTATTGTTATCCCAAAACAGAGTTAGAAGGCTCCCTGTGAGCCTGAGATTAAATGTATTGATGACTCCATAAATGAAACTGTTAGCTTTTGTTACAATCCTTTGATGAAGCAAAGTTCAGATGCAGAAATCAGATAATGTGACTCTCATTAAAAAATATAATTACCGCTTGTGAGATAAGTGGATTTTGTGGAGTCAAATCCAAACATGATAGCATCTGGATTTCTTCTGTTACAGACAGCTATGGAAAATTACTGACAGTTAATTTTATAACTAACTGTTTTTCTTTATTAGGAATTATTAAAAACACTGCATCTCAAAGGTTAATACCACCATTAAATAATTAGTGATTAAAATTAATTAGTAATGTAATAATAATGATAGACACAACACTTTACAAATGTTAACATCATCATTTTACCACATATTGATAGACTTCAGCATTTTACAGCAAGCCCTCTTTATCGCATCAGTTCAAAAAATACATTCAAGGGCGAATTAATAAACAGATTTAACTTCCATTGTGAGAAAGATTTTTCTCTTTCTCTGGAAGTTCTATGTTCTCCATAATTTGTCATTGATCACAATATTTTAGGATCGATTCTGCATCACAATTTTTTCCTCCTGTCTTCCCAGCTTGTGAACAACATTGGTTGGGTCTGCATTTATTACCCGTCCTGAGTTACCCTTGAGAAGGTGGTGGTGAGCTGCCTTCTTGAACTGCTGCAGTTCATGTTTTGTAGGTAGACTCACAGTGCTGTCAGGGAAGGAGTTCCAGGATTTTGACCCAGTCCCACTGAAGGAACAGTGATATATTTCCAAGTCAGGATGGTGAATGGCTTAGAGGGGAACTTGCAATTAGTGGTGTTCCTGTATCTTCTGCCCTTGTCCTTCAAATGGAAGAGGTCATGGGTTTGGAAATTGCTGAAGACGGAATTGCTGCATGTATCATATTTGCAAGATTTCCTGGAACATTGGACTCCATGGGCATTCAGTCATTGGTGCCTGGACACAAAGAGGCTGTTCTATTGGAGCTGAAGGTCTTAGATTATGGATGAGTCATGAGGAGTATTAAATGTCTGTGAATTTGAAATGTGTTTGTGAACTGAATCAAATCTACTAACCTTGGGGTCTGACTGAGATGCAGTAGCCAGTCCCAGGATGTGACTAGGTGTTATAAGAATGTTTAATGAGTCAGCAAGTCTAGGATTTAAACTCCTCCTTAGGTTGAACTGGCTGCCCAGGTAAGCTGGCTTTCCAGTGGAGGCAATGAGTGTAGATCAGCCCCTCCAGTCCGTGCTGGTGTCTATGCACGAGTTAAGGCACTTCCCATCTTTCCTCCTCTAAATTGGCACTGGCTAAAGGATTGACTACTGGTCACTGAGACCCAGCTGTGAGGGTGATCTCCCCCTCTGGGCTTTCATGTCCCAGAGGTAGTCAAGAGACATCTGACCTTTCTTCACCTTTCACAACCCTGCTCATCAATCCAACTCATGCATAATGAAAATGTAATGAATTATCTTCACATTCACGCCACAGCATTGAAATGTTACCTTTTTTTTGAAATGGGTTGAAAGAATGGGTATAAAAGAATAGGGAAGCCTTGCTATAAATAGGTAGGACATTGAGTGAGACTACACCTGCAGCACTGTGTATGGCTTGAGTTTCCTCACTTAAAGAAGGATTCAATCACATTGAACATGGTCCAGGGAAGGTTCATGGGTCTGATTCTGGGAGAAAAGGGTTTGTTTTATGGGGAAATGTTAAGCCTATATTCACTCAAGTATAAAAGTACAAGAGGTGATCTTATTGAAACAGATAAGATTCTGAAGGAACTTGACACAGAATCTGTTGAGAAGTCATTTCCTTTTGTTGGGGATCTCAGACTCCCTCCCTAAAGGCTTTGTGGGTGTCCCTATGCCAGATGGAATGGAATGGTTTAAGACAGCAGCTCAACCCTCACCTTCTCAAGGGGAGGTTAAGAGCGAGTAATAAATGCTGACCAAGTTTAAAAACAAAGGATCTCCCATTCAGAACAGAGATCAGGAGAAATTTCCGATTAGAGGATTGAGAGTCTTTGGAATTCTTTGCCCAGAGAGCAGTGGAGGCTGTGGCATTGAATTTATTCAAGGCTACATCAGATAGGTTTTTGATTGACAGGGGAATTGAAAGGTATGGGGTGAGTGCACAGAGTTTAGGAGCAGACAGGAGAATTGAGTTAAGGCCAGATGCTGGTCAGAAATGATTTTATTGAATAGTGGAGCAGACTTGAGAAACCAATTGCTCCCTTCGTCCTATTTCCGAAAGCATTTGCTATTATTCATTGACAGGATGAGGGAGTTGCTGGCTAGGCTAGCATTTATTGTTCATCCCTGATTACCCAGAGGGCAGTTAAGATTCAACCACATTGCAGTGAGTCTGGAGTCATATGTAGGCCAGACTGGGTAAGGATAGCAGTTTCCTTCCCTAACAGACATTGTTAAACCAGGGCGGGGGTGTGGTCTCTGACAATAAGCAATGGATTCATGATCATCATTAGACTCTTAATTCCAAATACTTACTGAATTTAATAGCTACCATCTGCTGCAGCGGGATTCAAACACCAGTCCCCAGAACACTATCTGGGGTTCTGGATTAACAGTCCAGCGATAATAACAATCACCCCACCTCCTGCTGCAGCTACTATTGTAACCAGCCGTTGGCTCCTCCCTTGTGTACATTTCTCCAGGTTTCCCTCAGATGAATCTATTTTATATCCTTCAGCATTCTCTGTGGGTGAAAGTTCCACTGCAGTGATTGTAATGAGGCCAACCTCATGGTCAACTGCATGCAATATGAGTTTCCTGATTGGGGCTATTAATCTGTTCCAATCAGGGAGCCCTGGCTGACAGATAAGGAAAGGAGTGTCAGACATTCTGTTCAGTGAGAGCTGGCTCTGAGGCAGCTGGATCAATGTCAGGGAGCCTCCATGTGTAAATAAAGGGTGACTTGGTGACGGGATACCTGTCTCTGTGGAGTTATTTTCATCCACCCTTTCACCATTTATTTCATTAACAAGTTTTTATTAATTTTTTATTGGATTGCTAAATGATCAACCTTGTGCTGATAACCTCCAGTACTGTTCCTTCCCGCAAGAGAAAACATTGTATTCATATCCAATCACTCAAAACCTTTCTTCATTTCATGGGCCTTGATTTGGTAACCCCTCAGTCTTCTTTTCCCAAGAAAACAGATACCCAGCCAGTCAATCCTTTTCTCTCTATGAATTCTCACATTTCTGGTATAAATCCCCATGTACCTTCTCTGCTGCTTTGCTTCCTTCTTTCTGGATATAATGAACACAATTGTAAATGGTATGTTATTGCATTCAAATCAAGTTGTGATACAAGTTTATCAGACCTTTCCTATTTTTCATTTCTATCCTTCTCAAAATAAAGTACATGGTCTGCTTTTTCCAAATGACCTTGCCAGCCTGTGGAATAAATTGTAATCAGTAATTTTTGGTGTAATTTTCCCTCAGCAATTCCTTGGATTCTCTTCCCTTCTAGATTCACACATTCCAAGTAATGAGTAAGTTCCCTGTTCTTTATATCAAAGTCTACCACCTCACATTTATGTCTTAAAACCCTTTGCCAAATATTTGATCATTCTGTGAGTTAATTTGTGTCTTCCTGAAATGAATTGTCATCCTCCTTAATATTGGTTGGCCTCGACAATTTATCGTAATTCACAAATTTAGAAATTGTAATTTTGATTTTATTTTCAAGGTATTCATATATGATGAGGTAATGTTTATGTTGCCTCTCCTACCATAAGAATTAGTCATGAGTTAGATAATACTGAAACAAGCCTTTTATTACAGCAACTGGTATTAACAGCAAATTGGATGTAATCTGTAGCTCACATCCCTCATCTTGTCATGCTGCAAGAGGTCTGTGTAAGATAAAGCCTGAGAGCTTATATCATTAGAATCATATGATGTGATATGATGATAATGTTATGAACATGTTTCTTTAAGGTTTATTGCATACTAGCTGTAAATCAGAACACAATATCAAAAGAGAAAGAAATTCCGAATGAATATACATAATTGTGCATAGACACATGTTGTCAACTCAATAATGGTTTAAGTGGGCCAAATAGAGTTGATGAGATTAAAAATTTAAACTTTGATATAACACTTTGGAGGTTTGACAGCTCATCCTGATCTGGTAATTGTGCACTAATTGGGAGAGCTGAGTGTTGGTTGTTGTTGTGTTGTTTGATAAGTTTGATGTCTTATTGCTTGTTGCTGTCACTCAGCATCACCATATAAACATGGGTGGAGTTTTCTTCCTCCCTCTCTTCATAAAATGATTGGTATGCAGTCCATTAGAAAGAGCAGCTTCTGTTCCTTTACCATATAGCCCCATGGTCAGGAATTACTTCATACAACTGAGATGGTTTCATCCTTTAGAAACCTTTGTGGTCTATTTCTGAGATAGTAGGAACTGCAGATGCTGGAGAATCCGAGACAACAAGGTGCAGAGCTGGATGAACACAGCAGGCCAAGCAGCATCATAGGAGCAGAAAGGCTGACGTTTCGGGCCTAGACCCTTCATCAGAAATGGGGGAGGGGAAGGGGGTTCTGAAATAAATAGGGAGAGAGGGGGAGATGGATAGAAGATGGATAGAGGAGAGGATAGGTGGAGAGGAGACAGACAGGTCGAAGAGGCGGGGATGGAGCCGGTAAAGGTGAGTGTAGGTGGGGAGTTAGGGAGGAGATAGGTCAGTCCAGGGAGGACGGACAGGTCAAGGGGGCGGGATGAGGTTAGTAAGTAGGAGATGGGGGTGCGGCTTGAGGTGGGAGGAGGGGATAGGTGGGAGGAAGAACC
>NC_063333.1:150421426-150425546 GCF_021869965.1 Rhincodon typus | reverse complement strand
TCCACATATCCTCTCCTCTATCCATCTTCTATCCGCCTCCCCCCTCTCCCTATTTATTTCAGAACTCCCTTCCCCTCCCCCATTTCTGATGAAGGGTCTAGGCCCGAAACATCAGCCTTTCTGCTCCTATGATGCTGCTTGGCCTGCTGTGGTCTATTTCTGATTGGATTTCTGACTCTCACTCACTGTCTGGTGCATAGTTCTCGTGGTTCAGTAGTGGTGCATCTGTTTCATTTTTCTCTGTCTTTGAAGAAGAAAGTCTTGTATCTCTTCTCTACTGACCAGATATCCTAAATTAATCTGGTCCCATTTGCCAGCATTTGGCCCATATCCCTCTAAACCCTTCCTATTCATATACCCATTCAGATGCCTTTTAAATGTTGTAATTGTATCAGCCTCCACCACTTCCTCTGGCAGCTTGTTCATACACACGCCACCCTCTGCTTGAAAAAGTTGTCCCTTAGGTCCCTTGTAAATCTTTCCCCTCTTGCCTTAAACTTATGCTTTAGTTTTGTACTCTCCCACCCTGGGGAAAAGACCTTATCTATTCACCCTATCACATGTCCCTTATGATTTTATAAAATTCTATAAGGTCATCCCTCAGCCTCCAATTTTGCAGGGAAAAAAGCCTCAGTCTATTCTGCCCCTCCCTATAACTCAAACCCTCCAACCTTGGCAACATCCTTGTAAATCTTTTCTGAAAAGATCCTTCCTATAGCAGGGAGACCAGAATTGAAAGCGGTATTCCAAAAGTGGCCTAATCAATGTCCTGTACAGCTGCAACTTGACCCTCCCAACTCCTATACTCAATGCATTGACCAATAAAGGCAAGCATACCAGACATCTTCTTCACTATCCTAGATAACAAAGTGTAGAGCTGGATGAACACAGCAGGCCAAGCAGCATCAGAGGAGCAGGAAGGCTGACGTTTCGGGCCTAGACCCTTCTGAAGACTCTTCTTCACTATCCTGTCTACTTGTCCACTTTCAAGGAACTATGAACCTGCACCCCAAGATCTCTTTGTTCAGCAACACTCCCCAGGACATTACCATTAAGTGTATAAGTCCTACCTTGATTTGCCTTTCCAAAATGCAGCACCTCACATTTATTGAAATTAAACTCCATCTTCCACTCCTCTGCTCATTTGTCCTTCTGATCTAGATCCTGTTGTACTCTGAGGTAACCTTTTTCACTGTCCACTACACTTACAATTTTGGTGTTATCTGTAAACTTACTAACCATACCTCCTATGTTCACATCCAAATCATTTATATAAATGACGAAAAGCAGTGGACCCAGCACCAATCCTTGTGGCACACCAATGGTCACAGGCCTCCAGTCTGAAAAGCAACCCTTTACCACTACTGTTTTGAGGCAAACATGTTATCTAATATTCTTTGCTGCCACATATATTGCAAAGGTGAAGACTGGACAACTTCTGGGTAGGCCCAACAAACCATATCTATGACAAATTTGAGCTGATATTCTGCACTTTTCTGTCCATCGCAATAGTGTCGCTTGTACCTACAATATTTAACTGATCTTGGATGCCATTATGGATTCATGCTGGTGTCCACCTTCTAGCAAGCTATCAATGGTACGCATCTTTTTCTTCCGTGGAAATTCTTTCCTGAGATATTAATGAGTGAAGAGGTAGTTACCAACTGAATTAGCCTCTTGGTGAGTTCTTCCTTGGAGAACTCCCAGTCATATCCCTTGGTGCAGCAACTGGAAATGAAGCCATCAATATGCTCTTTGGGTTTCTGTTTATTCGCCATAAGTTGCAGTCTGTCAAATCGGAAATTGGTTCTTTCTTTGAATTGAGCTGGTCCTCGAGTGCTCCAGATTTTTGCTTTCTTCCAAGTGATACTGTGGAGCCTGTCCTTACTGATGCTTTAAGATTTAGAGATCTCCTGTCAAAATTGTTTCTTGCTGGCATATGAAATAAAGCTGTGCATGCTGGATAAATAACTAATTCATAGAATATGTAATGTACTGCCCAATCCGTAATTCAATATTTGCCTGTTGTTGAAGTTCAATTGCTTTTTTAATTTATTGAAGTATAATGCAAGTCTTGCTTGTTCCTTGTTTTTACTTGTCTGGCTGTTTGGTTCTTTTACTTTCCATTTCTGCTTCCACTTTATTTTTCATGGCAGAAGACTTTAAGAAGTTTTGATTCTGCCTTTTAAGAACTGAAGGGCTGTAATAGCAGGTTTCAGCTGCTAGCGAGAGTTTGCACTATATGCCATAACCATCTGCCCTCTGCACACAGGTAAGCTTCTTTAGGCTGGCCAATCAGATTTTAAAGCTTAAAGGACCATTTTATGAACAGAAAGCCTCAAACTGAGGGTATCCTCTGTTTCCTGTGTTTAATGTTAAATTGTAAAGACCTTTTTTAAAAAAGACCTGATAAGTCTGTAAGAATTCTTTTAGCTGGTGAATCCTAAATTTTAATATCAGGAAACAGGCTGATACTTTCTGCATCATTTTGTGAAAGAGATTGAGGCCTTCTAGCTTTCCAGGGCACAGACATTTATTGTAAAAGAAGATATTTCTGCTTAATAGCTATTAATAGTTATTAATATTAATATCTATTAATATTAATAATAGCTATTGGATATTAACAATCAGAAAACTGTGGTGGTCGCATTCGAAACCCAGGGTTGTATAATATTCAGTGTGGCGTGTCATCATTATGTGATATTGGGGATCTGGGGTAATTTCTTTAAAAATGGCCACAATAGCTAACCCTGTTCTATTTCATTTATGTGATCTGTTTCTAAATCACAAGTGGGATTTTACCTTCAAGAATGTATTGAAGTGAGTTTTATGTTAGCTCATGTATTCTATGAATAAGACCATGAGCAATACGTTAATACTGAAATATTCAATAAGCTTTCATTACTTTTCCTGATATTGACATAAATTCATTACAATTACAGACAAGTCTGGACACAAACTAATAACTCAAATGTAAATTATTACATGCTTCCCTCAGTGCGCCATACTGCAAGTGGCGACAGTATGATGGAGACTGACAGCTTTATCCCATCAGGTCACAGACCATGGCATAGCGATGATCATAAATCATAGAACACCTACAGTGTGGAAACAGGCCCTTCGGCCCAAACAAGTCCACACTGACCCTCACAGCAACCCACCCAGACCCATCTCCTCATATCCAGGCATTTCCCTTAAAGGTATATAGCACACTTTTGCAAAACATAACAAAACAAAGGCTGGACAGGATTTTGGCGACCAATGCACTTTTATAAAAGAAAACATTTTGAGGAGCATTCAGTGGTTAAAAATATCAAAAAATAGTTTGACACATTTGTTTGAGCCAAGTGAGAATCCTCACTGATGGTGGGTTGGGGGTAAGGTTGGAACTGTGTTCTGCTCTTTGTTATTATACAAAGCTGAAATAATTCAACCTGACCAAAATTTTCAACTCGCTGCTAAAGTAGCTTCACAATCATTTGATCTTCACATCTGAATTTTTTTTTGTTCTACCTTTGAAGGAAGATGGAGGAAACACTTGTATGAATGACAGAAGTAATTGTTACTGGGCACTGAAGAAATGATTGTTAATTTCAGGACTTCCCTTGTTGTACAAGTCATTACAGGTGACCTCTGGGTGATGCTGTATGAACTTGTGTAGACACTAGTCTGATATTTTGCTGCTCTGAGAAGTTGCTCAGAGAAAAGACAAATATTCAAGGACTGACGTTGCCGAACTTGAAGGTTTAACAATAGAATTTAATTTATTGGCTGATGAGAGGCAGCACAGTTTATTTTTGTCAGAGCAATAGCCATTTTGCAAATCTACCGATCAACAAATAAACAGAAAATAAGAAATGTACTTGAGGCAGAATTACTGAAGAACACAACAACAAGATACTAAAATGAGGCAGCTTCTCAACAACCTCAGATAGAGACCAATGTTTACTGCAGCAATACTCTGTGCTCATCTGTGAATGGTACAGAGTGGGTGTGGTATAGTGTGCAAGTGTACAGGGTGGGTGTGGTATAGTGTGTAAGTGTACAGGGTGGGTGTGGTATAGTGTGTAAGCACACAGGGTGGGTGTGGTATAGTGTGTAAGTGTACGGGGTGGGTGTG
>NC_063333.1:150397217-150421416 GCF_021869965.1 Rhincodon typus | reverse complement strand
AGTGTGGGTGTGGTATAGTATGTAAGTGTACAGGGTGGGTGTGGTATAGAGTGTAAGTGTACGGGTTGGTTGTGGTATGGTGTATAAGTGTACAGGGTGGGTGTGGTTTACTGAGTAAGTGTACAGGGTGGGTGTAGTATAGTGTATCAGTGCACAGGGTAGGTGTGGTACAGTGTGTGATTGTCCAGGGTGGGTGTGGAATAGTGTTTAAGTGTACAGCATGGTTGTGGTATAGTGTGTAAGTGTACATGGTGGGTGTGGTATAGTTGTAAATGTACCGGTTGTGCGTGGTATAGTGTGTAAGTGTACAGGTTGGGTGTGGTATAGTGTGTAAGTGTGGAGGGTTAATGTGGTAGAGTGTGTAAGTGTACAGAGTGGGTGTTCTTTACTGTGTAAGTGTACAGGATGTAAAGTGAACGAAGTAAGTAACATTAGAAGAGGGTTAGATCCAGCAGTTTGGGATGTTTATTATTTCTAATGATTCCCCTGAACGATCATCTCCTCGCTAATCCTTCAATCTGAATACAACCGTATTCCTCATCCCTGTGATTGTGATGGTTCAGGTGGTGGATGACTAAAGCCAATCAGTGACTGGTATCTTCTCCTGCAAAGTGTTTATTGCAGTCAGTTCCTTTTTGGATAACGTGCTAGCTCAAAGTTTCATCTCCTTGTATTTTCAAACGGTGAAAGGTAAATATTGATTATCAGCTGTTATGATATGGTGTAGGTGTTTGACATGTTAGCTTAGCTGAGAATCTGTTCTGATGCATTACCCGCCATCAGATCTTCAGAAGCTTTTGAAAAGTAGTTAAATGAAAATGGTTGACCTGGTGCAGTCAAAGCTTTGTGTGTATTGAGTCGTGCTTTCTAGACTTTCAGTTTACATGGCAGCGTTACCATCACCAAACTGATGATCAAAAGCTGCGTTTGCTTTGGCAATTCTTTTATTTGTCTTCTCATTAATGCATCCACCTCGACTGTGTGTTGCTGATATTAGCGATCTAATCCACTGCCAACAGGTTCTGGTCATGGCTGGAATTTTACAAATTCAAGATTGAGCTTACTTCGAGCAGGCTGGTCAGTTACTTGAGTTTTCTTCAAGCTGACCATAGGCTGAAGTTGTTGAATGCATTGCAGAAGAAGGCCAGGCTACAAGGAATGTCCAGCTCTAAACCAGCAGCTAGTGGTCAGAGATCAGTAAATAGGAAACCACTAAGCTACGTCCTTGGAGAGTGGAATATTTGGCCAGAGCAGTCACAGATTGAGCAACTTGCTGTCCATGTGATTCCTGATTTCAGAACCAGGATCACCATTATAAAAATCCCCAGACAGCATGTCAGAGGTAAATATTCTGACCAGGGTTGGTGCTCTGGTTATGTACCAGCCCCTTTATACATTGGTGCTCTCAGATGTTGGTTGATAGGATCAATATTTATTCAGACGAAGGGTGAGTTGAGAGTTGATGGGATGTGCATAGGTCCCAGCACCATTGTGCAACAGACACCACCTTATCTTGAAAAGATCCTAAAAGAAGAGTTAAAAAAGGTATTCAGTAATTTGTTTAAAGGCAGCCTTCAACAATGGCACACTCTCGTGATACAGCTGAGTAAAGTTGTTATTGAATGACAGACTGCGTGAGATGAACAAGGAAACAACAGATCAGTCTAGGAATGGTTTCAAGACTTCTTCTGAAACTGTGAATTGTTAAAGCAGCAATCACATTATGACTATTGGATACTGAAACAGTTTCAGGTTTGATATCAATGGCTGTTCGGTATAACTTGAGATCTAGGCAGAACTTGATTCTTTTGCGAATGGAAACATGATTGCACAGCATCAATTCTCAAAGTTCCATTGTCACTTACCCTGGTATAAGCTATAACAATAACAATATGTATATATAATAGACAGAAGCAGTGTCAAACAATATTTAACAAAGAATTACAGAAGGTGATATTAGGAAATGATCGTAACATTGTTCAAAGGTAGATTGTAAGAAATATATTAATTGCGAGAAGAAGGAGGAGAAGCAGAGAGATTTGGGGAGGGAATTAAAGAGTTTAGGACTGAAACAGCTGATGTCTAATAATGAAGTGATTAAAATTTTGGATTTACAAGAGGCCAGAATTGAATGAGTGGCGAGACCTTGGGGAGAGGAAGCTTGAGGAAATTATACAGAAAGGGAGAAGCATGACCATTAATAGGTACAAACACAGAGGAGATTTTGGGGATACACAGTTGGTGAGACCATTGAGGAATTTGAAGACAAGGATGAGAATTTTGTGCAGGGTCTAATGTATGGCAATGAGCACAGGCCTGATGGTGAACTAATCTTGCTGTGAGTTAGGACTCAGAGCAGAAATTTGAATGCCACCCGCCAGCTGATGGAGAGTAAAAGTTGCCAGGCCAGTTCAAAGAATATGAATCATCAAGCCTAGACAGGACAAAGGGATGGATGAGGATTTCAGCTGCAGATGAACTCAGTCAAATAACTTCAGCTCTGATGAAGAGTCATCTAGACTCAAAATGTTAGCTTGTTCTCTCTCCATAGCTGCTGCCTGACCCGCATTTGTTGTTTTCATATTAAACGTTAATTAATTGAAATATTTATTGAATATATAGTCTGAAATCATTATGTGTTAAGTAATATTTCTTATTTTTTGTTAACATGGTCTAATATGACATCTGAAAGAAATAGCTCCTTGGAAATGTCGGGCGAATGGTCAGTTGATACTTTTGCTTTGTTAATGGATTCTCAATGAAAAATGAACACTTAACTAGGCTTTTAACCTACAGACAAGATTATCATTTTATATTATTAAACATAAACATGAAAAGAAGAAAAAAGTTCTCCTACCTTTTCAGTTGAGTAATATCAGTAAATGTTGATCAGAGTGAATGGGGAACACTGTTTATCCAAACGGAAGGTTAACAACTCCAATGAGCAGGTTCTACCTGTGCAGATGTGAATAGTGCAAGTGATTCACAGAGCAATAGGCGTCACTAGTCATTCCAGATGTGATCTGTTCTGTGTTTGCCCACACAAACTAATGAAGCTCAGACCAGGACGGCTAACTGGATATAACATTTGTTTATTTGAAGATCTGTTACAGGATTGTTCATCAGACAAGTCTGATCGAGAAACTCAGCAAATGTTTGCTGCAGGAAAATACAGTGACTGTCCTTCACACTCTGTGCTGCAAGTTCAACTGAGAAATGGCTGCTGTTCTACATCCCAGTTACTAGCTCATCAGCATGTTCTCTCTTAAATAGATATCACAACTTAAACCATTTCAGTACTTCGTATTAAAGTTTCTCTTCACTACATTTTTGAAAATAGAACCATTGAGGAGTCAAATGTGACTAGTCTTCTTACAAAGCCAGGTCAGGATTCAGAAAATGAAGACTTTGACACTGTAGCAATTTCAGATTCAATGTCAAGAATTTAGCAAAGTTAGAGGATAACTGAACCTTCCTGTCGATGATCAAATATTCACTGTCAACCCAATCAGTTGATTTTCAGAACAAAATGGTGATGAGAATGTTAAGGTGTCTGTGAACTCAACACTTTTAGTTCCGTAATTTTTGCAACAAATAGTGTCTCTGCCACTGAACTGGATATCCATTCCCAACAGAGTGTGTCTGTAGTGTGCCCTGTCATACCATGACTGCACTGTGTATTATTATACTGTGATTGCATTTTGCAATGTTACAAGAAAACACTGTCACACTATAGCTCCAGTACACACTGCCGCACTAGCTACAGTGTATTTATTCTAACTTTATTTGTGATGCTCAGTATTATAACTATAGGCACATACAGGAGAATTCACACTTGACCCACACTCTCACATTCTCTTATTCACTCACTCTCACATTTTCACATGCGCACATGTATGCACAGTGCATACTTTCTCACACACACAATCGCCCAAACACTGGCATGCTGCAGCCTCATTCAAAACTTTGTTGCAAAGTTGTGTAGCATAATCACGAATTGGAAGGCAGGAGGTTCGAATTTGTTTGTAAAAGAATGATAAGGAAGAAGAGTACATAATCCCTACAAGAGGTAAAGTGCTTTTCTAAACTTAGAGATTTATACCGAAAACAAAATGTGTCTGTATGTGGCTGAAGATGTCTCGCCAATTCTAAAACTGAAACATCAATTGGCTTTATGATTGGCAACCTTAGGCTTGTTTTGATGTCTTGTCAATCAGCTGGAATCAGCCAATTAATTAAAACCAAACACTTAGCGAATTGAATTGAAAGTCAATTGAATTTAATTGAATTTAAATCTGATAGTTTGACTACCTCGGACCAATACTATGGTAAGAAAATTGATATGTCATTCAAGGTATGTAAGGGGATGGTTTTTTAAAAAACTCAGTGTGAGAGTGAACCGCCATCTGAGAAATTAGCACCTAGCTCTTGCAAGAAATTGCTAAGCTCTCTAACATAGCACCATCTGTCCATAAAAGGTACCACGGCATTTATAGCTAAGAGTCCTCGCAGAAAACTTCACAGAGAAAACATCCCTGACAGCTGGATCAGCAGAAGAAAGGCGTTTATGACTTGAGAACAACAGAAGAAAGGCGTGTAGACTTGAGAGACTAATTTATTTTCTTATTACTTGAGTTTATTGGAACAGCATTCCAGTAGAATTTAGTTCATTTAGGGAATAATTAATAGTTACAGGGAAATTGTTTGGTTTGTTAGTAATTCTGTTAATTTTGTTCACTGTTAGGGTTAAATAAATAAATTGTTACTTGTTACTTAGAAAGTGAATATCAGGGATTTTCTTTCATTTAACCACCCTTTTTAACAGATTATAAAGGCGAGGCCAGCTTCTCTGGGTGTTTTGGGTTTAATTATTTGAAGGGAACCTCTAATCCTGCCATAGCAGATTGGGGGCTTGTGTTTCATTTAATTATCAGAGGGATTTAACCTTCCTCCCCGTAACAACTTAAAGCCATTACTAAAGATTCATTTCTTCCATTATGAAACAAGTAGCATCTGCACTGACTCAACACTCATTCCTTTGCTACATTTTATAGATTTCAGGATGTTTTTTCTAATTTTGCTCCTGCACTGACAGTCAAATCATTAATTTTAATTGTACACAAATAAATTGGGAGGGCGTTGCAATTAATTACTTCCATGATATAATTTTGAAAGATATAGTTTAAACAATCCTGATTCATATTTAAAAGTAAACTCTTCCTGTGATTTTCCTAGCTACTGAAGAAAACAGGATTGTGTTTTGACAAGAAAGCGAGAGAATAGATTTTCATCATTGTTTCATTTGAAATGTAACTAAGATTTCTAAATACAGATTTGCATTTAAATTAACATAATGCATTAAGATCTTTTTTAAAAGTGTTTTTCTGTAGACTAATCAATTTGTATGTTAATATAATTTCTGGTGTGTGCTATCATGTTGACATAAAGCCACGCAGTAGACTTTTATTTCGTCATTTGTGTCCCCATTGAGGGCTATGGAATTGGGAAATAATATCTGGATCCATAAAAGCTGAAAATACCATGAGACAGAGTCCCATTGCTCCATTCCAGTGCTGAACATAAGGCAAATATCACATTGCAAATTGCATTTTTGTCAGTAATAATGTTATAACAAATAGTCTAAATTAAAGCCTTTGCAGGTAAGAATTTGTATTAACCCACAGCTCATGTTCTGGCACTGGGAGTGACCTCATGCAGTCCATCATTCCAGTCTGTGTTTCTTCACTTAATTGAAATAAGCTCTATGGTATGGAAATCGTACATAATTGTAACTCACTTGTTGCATGAGTTAGGGATGACAATTAAGTTCAATGCCATAAAACAAAGTGCTGGTTTAAATACCGTCACTACTGCCTGTGTTTCTTCATGCAAGGTAATGCTGTTGATGTCATGTACATTGAATCATAGAATCCCTACACTGTGGAAATAAGCCATTTACCCCATCATGTCCACACCAACCGCTGAAGAGCATCATAGACAAACTCACACCCCCCACCCCACCCCCAACCTATCACCCTTTATTTCCCATGGCTAATCCACCTAGCAACACATCCCTGAACGCTACGGGCAATTTAGCATGGCTAATCCACCTAACCTGCACATCTTTGGACTGTAGGAGGAAATCGGGGTTGGAATCAAACCCGAGTCCCTGGCACTGTGAGACAGCAGTGCAAACCTCTGAGCCACTGTGCCACCTGAGTGACATGGACTTGCATCTGATAAAGTGCCACATGCCAAGTTTGTCAACAAATTGGAATAACAGGGACAGTGACAGCAAGAATGCAGAATTGTTCACATGAATGAGACAGAGATTGGTGGTGAACAGCTATTTTTCAATCCGGCAGAAGGTTTATAGGGTCTTCTCCAGAAGTTAGTCCTACCTCCATAAGGCTGATTTCTCAGGGTTTCTGCCTGGAGCAGTTTGAGGGATGTTGTGGATTCCAGGACCCTGAGTTCAATGTTTCTTCTGGCCCATCACAGAGATTAGATTCTTTAATGGATATTCTTGATTGGATTTCTTAGCAAGAGGTTTAAAAACAATGAGAAATTGCTTACAACATTGGTTTCTGTGTCTGCGACATGAGTAAAATTTGTTCATACTAGCTGAGTGAAATCAGTGAAATGGAAAAAAATATCTGAAATAGAAGAAGATTTCATCATCATTTTGAACACATTCTCTAATAATCTAGCAAGCATTTGAAACAAAAATTCTTCAAAGGAGCAAGTTCAGCAGTGGCTATCCGTGACCTGTTAGCCAATGCAGATGTATAGAGTTATTATGGTAAAGTGCACAGAATACTCTTACATTAAAGTGTTCTGATTATAAGACAGTTATGAATTTGCCATAGTAGTTCTGACAAGGTAAAACCACACAAACATTAAGGAGTATGACTGAGATATGTCAATGATTGGGGTGATATTTCAAAATGCTGATGGGGTGGTTCTTACAGGAATCCCATTTTGAGAAATTTTTTTTTATTAAATGCTGGAATTTCAAAACACTTTTATCAACAAGTGAAAGGGGTTCAGTCTGGAATACACAAAAGAACAGCTTGTAAGACTATTTTCTAAGTATAAATTTTTGCTTGTTGGGAATTAATGATTCAGATTCGCAACCTCAATTTACACGACTTCCTTTTTTGTAAAGTTTCAAAATGATCAAAATGAGAATTGTTCTAATTGACAGGAGGGCTTCATGATCTTAATCTGCAGACTTGAATGAGACAAGCATGGTTTAGGATCAAAATGATGGAAATAAAGGTTAAAGAACAGAGATTTCAAAACAGACAGAACTGACCACCTAAAAAAAAACAAAGCCGAGACACTGCAAGGTTCTTTTCATTTGAAAGTTTATTTTCATTTGACTAGGAGAATGCAGAGGCAATATCTTGGAACAGACCTATTGAGCAATGAAGGACTAATGTATTCTCAATATCTTTGAAGCTTTAATCTATTTATTGAAAATATTAATGAAGCTTGCACCTGATCTACAGAACTGGAATTCTAAAGTTAGCTAAAATCGAATGGGAAAATAATAATAAAAAAGGAGAGGTTTTTTTGGAGCAGTTCTTTGTGGTAGTTTGGGAGACATCCTGAAATTTGCTTGAATCCTCTGCATCAACACATCTTAGACAGATATATCAGCCTTGATCCAGTTATTGAGAATTTTATCATCGCAGTGAGACAGCAGGAGAACCTCTGTGACATTTTAGGATGAAGAAGGCAATTGGAAGCTTAGTAACCCATCAAGATCTAAGAGATTCCCTTCAATATCACTGAACAGTGGAAATCTTTATCTACTCCTCCTTTTTCTGTTGAAGACTTTGATCAGATCACCCCTTAATCTTCTCAACAGGCCTAGCTTGTACAATCTCTCCTCAAAACATAAGCAAACAGCATTATGGACTATCTACACCAAATGAACTGCAATGGTTCAAGAAGGTAGTTCACCACCACCCTCGCCAGTGAAATTAGGGAAGGGTATCAAATGCTGGCCAAGCCAGTGATGTCCACCTGCCATGAATGAATGTATTTTTTTAACAAAAGTAGACACTAATATCACCTTTCCTTATTGCTGCATCATTCTGGTGCTAAACAGAAAATAATCTGTATTTTATATATTTCGTGGATCTTTTGTTGATGATGTATTTGTTGTACTTGAATCCGCTGCTGCATGTACTGACCTCCTTACACATCTATATGTCTCCATCCTATGCTGCAATTCACAATTGAATTTGAAAAGTTGAATCTATCCCCCCTAACCACCCTCTGTTCTGGCTGATAAACTAGCCAGGGAGATCTCTCTACCTGTCTACCAAAAGGTCGGAAGTTACATGACACCAGCTGATAATCCAAAGGGTTTATTTGAAATCACAAGCTTTCAGAGCGCTGCTCCTTCATCAGGTGAAGTCTCTTCACCCTAGTCCAACACCAGCACCTCCACATCTGTCTACCACAGACAGAAGAGGTTTACACTGACAATTACTACATACAGTCAGTTGACAATTCTTAAAGTTATTGTCTGATAGTTTGTTAAATTTGTTAAGTAGCGGTTTAGCTTTGTGACATTTTCTTAATTAGACAAAGAAAGTGTACACCCTTGACATTTTGGAATGATTCACTGAGACCAGAGGACAAACAGGCTGTCAGTGCAGAATGTTTCAGTCTCATTAAAGTGGTAGGGGACCATTCTACTCTCTAGCTGAGGTGTTAGGGAACTTTTCCCTTGGTCTTCCCCCTCTCCATCCGGTCCATCTTCTAACTACTTGATAACCACCACTCTCTAGGGAGCACTCAATGAAAACTTCTGCCTACAAAATCTGCTTAAACAGAACTCGCCAAAAAGAAGTCCCCTCAACCCTGACACTGGTTGCTTTCACATATTTCTACAGGCAAGGAACTTGCTCTGTAACCATCTATTGTCTGAATCTTTTGGCCAATGGCCATGGGACAGCCTGTCATCACATTGGATGATTGTTGTCCCTTTCTAGTTCAATGGGCATTGTGACCTCCATGTTTTTCATAATTCTTTCCTTTGATTTCATAAACTAGAATTTTGGAAAACTGATAACTGCTGAAATAATTGCTAAATTAAATCTCATGCCACATGGTGAATATTAGGAAAGTTCTGTTTTTAAGGGAGGCCAACAAGCAAATTGGGCCTTATCCATTTTTTTTTATCACTGTACAAGTCTGATGCTGAAATTGGGAACATCAAAACCATCCTGTGGGATAATGGGGACCCTGATCAGATCATTGCACTAACTCATTAATGAACCTAAGGTGATCTCTCCTGGTTCTGAAAAGTGTCCAATCCACCTCAGATTCCCTGGGAGGGTAAGGTATCTCAGACATTTGGACAACAGGTGGAGCCAGCTGATTCAGGCTGTTACTATAGCAATGTTCACCACAAACAGGATGCTGCTGTTAAGCCTAAAGGATGTGCCACTCATTATAAATGAGTGATGTTGTATATGAATTTCCATGTCACTGAGATGCCAGGTATCCCCAAAGATATATGTCCAAAAGACTGACATATGATATCAAACAGAATATTCCTTCACCTGTTCATAACAAGCAATTTCCCGAAGCAGCCCACACTTGTAAAACACAACACAGTCTTCAATATTCAGTGTTAATCTGCAATTGGACAGCATTTACTGAATGATACTGAGTTGTGGAATAGTGCCAACAACTGGGGCAGCATGGTGGCTCAGTGGTTAGCACTGCTGCCTCACAGCACCAGGGACCTGGGTTTGATTCCACCTTTGGGCAACTGTCTGTATGGAGTTTGCACATTCTCCCTGTGTCTGCGTGGGTTTCCTCTGGGTGCTCCGGTTTCCTCTCACAGTCCAAAGATGTGCAGGCTAGGTGGATTGGCCATGCTAAATTGCCTACAGTGTTCAGGGATGTGTAGATTAGGTGGGTTATAGGGGGATGGGTCGGTATGGACTTGTTGGGCCAAAGGGCCGGTTTCTGTAGGGATTCTATGATAACTAATTTTGGATGATCAATGTGATGAACTGGAAGCTTCGTATATTAATATCCTGTTCTTTGCGACAGAATATCTACATCTATTGCAACTATTTTAACTAAAATAGGCACTTTCCATTCACTGATATAACAAGGTGTAGAGCTGGATGAACACAGCAGGCCTGCCCACAGCCGACGCCGACGTCGTTCCGCTCACCGCCTCCACAGTCAGCAGCTCCAGAGGAGACAGCAACACTCAGCCCTGCCGAGTCTTCACCATCCCCCCAGACCTCCCCCTTACTGAGGACGAAGGGTCAGTCCTCAGTAAAGGGCTCACCTTTGTCCCCCTCCACCCACACATCAACGAATACTGCTCACGCTTGGACATTGAGCAGTTTTTCCGCCACCTCCGCCTCTGCACTTACTTCTTCAACCGTGAGCCTAACCCTCCCTCTACTGACCCTTTCTCCCACCTCCAACACACCCCCTCCTGCTGGACACCACCCCAAGGCCTCCTACCCTCCCTCGACCTCTTCATCTCCAACTGCCGTTAAGACATCAATCGCCTCAACCTCTCCCCCACTCTCACCCACTCCAACCTCTCCCCCGCAGAACGTGCAGTCCTCCGCTCCAATCCCAAGCTCACCATAAAACCCGTGGACAAGGGAGGTGCAGTTGTAGTATGGCGCACTGACCTCTACATCGCCGAGGCCAGACGCCAACTCTCCGACACCTCCTCTTACCTCCCCCTTGATCATGACCCCACCAAACCACAACCTCATCACCTCAGGAGACCTCCCACCCATGGCCTCCAACCTCATCGTTTCCCAACCCCGCACCGCCCGCTTCTATCTCCTTCCCAAAATCCACAAACCTGACTGCCCTGGTTGACCCATTGTCTCCGCCTGTTCCTGCCCCACCGAACTGATCTCCAACTATCTGGACTCCATTTTCTCCCCCTTGGTCCAGGAACTCCCTACCTCCGTCCGTGACACCACCCACGCCCTCCAGCTCCTCCAGAACTTCCAATTCCCCGGACCCCAACACCTCATCTTTACCATGGACGTCCAGGCCCTATACACCTGCATTCCCCATACAGATGGCCTAAAGGCCCTCTGCTTCTTCCTGTCCCGCAGACCCGACCAGTCCCCCTCCACTGACACCCTCATCCGCTTAGCTGAACTCATCCTCACCCTCAACAACTTCTCTTTCAATTCCTCCCACTTCCTACAGATAAAGGGGGTGGCCATGGGTACCTGCATGGGCCCAAGCTATGCCTGCTTCTTTGTAGGTTACATGGAACAATCCCTCTTCCGTACCTACACTGGCCCTAAACCCCACCTCTTCCTCCGTTAAATTGATGACTGTATCGGCGCCACCTCATGCTCCCACGAGGAGCTCGAACAGTTCATCCACTTCACCAACACCTTCCACCCCAACCTTAAGTTCACCTGGACCATCTCTAATACCTCCCTCACCTTCCTGGACCTCTCTGTCTCCATCTCAGGCAACCACCCAGAAACCAATATCCATTTCAAGCCCACCGACTCCCACAGCTACCTAGAATACACCTCCTCCCATCCACCTTCCTGCAAAAATGCCATCCCCTATTCCCAATTCCTTTGCCTCCACCGCATCTGCTCCCAGGATGAGGCATTCCACTCCCGTACATCTCAGATGTCCTCGTTTTTCAAGGAACGCAACCTCCCCCCTCAGTGGTCAAGAACGCCCTCCACCATGTCTCCCGCATTTCCCGCAACTCATCCCTCACACCCCGTCCCCGCAATAACAACCAAAAAAGAATCCCCCTCGTCCTCACGTACCACCCCACCAACCTTCGGATCCAACGCATCATCCTCCGACACTTCCGCCATCTGCAATCCGACCCCACCACCAAAGACATTTTTCCCTCCCCACCCTTATCTGCTTTCCGGAGGGACAACTCTCTCCGTGACTCCCTTGTCCGCTCCACACTCCCCTCCAGCCCCACCACACCCGGCACTTTTCCCTGCAACCGCAGGAAGTGCTACACCTGCCCCCACACCTCCTCCCTCACCCCCATCCCAGGCCCCAAGAAGACTTTCCACATCAAGCAGATGTTCACCTGCACATCTGCCAATGTGGTATACTGTATCCGCTGTACCCATTGTGGCCTCTTCTACACTGGGGAGACCAAGCGGAGGCTTTGGGACCGCTTTGCAGAACACCTACGCTCGGTTCGCAATAAACAACTGCACCTCCCAGTCACGAACCATTTCAACTCCCCCTCCCATTCCTCAGATGACATGTCCATCCTGGGCCTCCTGCAGTGCCACAACGATGCTACCCGAAGGTTGCAGGAACAGCAACTCATATTCCGCTTGGGAATCCTGCAGCCCAATGGTATCAATGTGGATTTCACAAGTTTCAAAATCTCCCCTCCCCCTACCACATCCCAAAACCAGCCCAGCTCGTCCCTGCCTCTCTAACCTGTTCTTCCTCCCACTTATCTCCTCCCACCTCAAGCCCCACCCCCATTTCCTGCCTACTAACCTCATCCCGCCCCCTTGACCTGTCCGTCCTCCCTGGACTGACCTATCTCCTCCCTACCTCCCCACCTACACTCACCTTTACTGGCTCCATCCCAGCCTCTTTGACCTGTCTGTCTCCTCTCCACCTATCTTCTCCTCTATCCATCTTCTATCTGCCTCCCCCTCTCTCCCTATTTATTTCAGAACCCCCTTCCCCTCCCCCATTTCTGTTGAAGGGTCTAGGCCCGAAACGTCAGCCTTCCTGCTCCTGTGATGCTGCTTGGCCTGCTGTGTTCATCCAGCTCTACACCTTGTTATCTCAGATTCTCCAGCATCTGCAGTTCCTACTATCTCTGATACACTTTCCATTCACTGGTTCAGTTTGTAAGGGCAATATTTTGACCAGTCAGAGTCAATCTGACTGGCTTTAAATTTAAACAAAAGTCTAGCAATTACCTATCCGGTAATGGGTGTAATCTCCAAGGTAACGCCACTACCCATCAGGATCTACTTGTCAACAAATCAGAATTCTCCAAACTTGGAATATAAATTTTGGTTTTCTTTTTGAATTAGTATTCTTGAGAATTGTCCTGACAAGTGTAAAACAAAGTTTTAGTGTATCATGTATCATTAACAAAGTTAATGTATCTTGTTTTCAGTAATTCCCCAGTTCTGTGTGACTAAGTGAGTATTTGTATCTCTCTGTATTGTTTTCCTAATTCATGCACATTTCAACAATGACAACTACAAAAGAATGAATTTGTGACTTGTTCATTTCTGGCATCAACAATGATCTGTGTTCAGGTGACAGTGCAACCCCAGTCAGATCAAAGTGACAACTATCTCATCAAACATGAGATAATTGTATAATTGAACAATCTGAAAACTATCCTATCTCCTCACAGTGAGACTGACAGCCTGTCTGTTGCTGTTATTTTCCTGGGTTGGGACATCAAACTGAGATCAGACAGCTTGTTTCAAAATGGTGTTTAATGAAGTAGTACTATGGTATATTGCACTGAGTGCTCCAACTGACTCTTAACATTTCCATCATTTCTGAATGATTCATTACACAATGTAATCCTTCGATTTACTAACTCCTTTGCACAAATTGTCAATACCTAAACAATTGACCTGTATGAAATGTGGAAGCTGTTCTCCCGCCAAAGAGAATTGTTACTATGGTCCAACGGATTTGAGATAACCATGAGTGACAAATCTGAACTTCATGCTCAATGTTGCAAATCTAAATAAACGTTGGTAAAATTCTAATATTTATATTTCCTTAAAAATTAAACCGGATTGAAAACAAAGCTTGCCTTCATGAAAGCTACGAGACACATTAATCAAACATTTCTTTTTACAGATCACAGGATTTATTCTATCACTTGTGAAACAATCTAAACAGTAACACACAATTCTTTCCCCAGGGCCTTGATGATCTGTCAAGGTTATGCCACACTGTATGGAAAGTATTGCAAATGGAGAGAGCTGCCCTATAATGGCTATCAAACATACATATTCAGTTGAACTGTTTTCAGTTGAAACACAGAACAACTACATTTTCCCTTCAAAACCCAATTGTCATTGGAACTCTGTCCTTGACACAAAAAGGCTGGAGATGTAAGGTGGTAATTTATTGACAGCATTACAATTAAAATCTTACTTTGTCATCTGTGATTCTCACCCACTCAAGGAAATTCAAAGATTCTGATGGACGACCACTGCTAGTAAAAAGAAAGACCAATCATAATGGACCAGTTATCAGCTTTGCAGAGAGATTTTTTCTGCCAATCTTTGACATCAGTGAATAAATGCCTTGTATAAGCAACTGGGGATTAATTCTATCCAGTTTCCGTTCAGCCAAACAACAAGCTGAATGTTCTCCCTGCTGAAATATTACTGCAATGATAATGCTGAAACATGTTGTCATCTGATGAAATATAGAGCCAAATTTATGCTCCATTAATTGATAATCATTTTTTGAAGGCTAACTCAGTTCTGTTTGGAATTGGTTAAACAGATTGCAATGTTTTGAAAATGCATATTGGTGACAATCTTTAGCTTTAGAAACTATCTACGAGCTGCTGACTAACTGTTTGCTGTAAGAAAAGTAATTCTGAAAATGATTGCAAAAGGATTGGGATGGCTGAGGGCATTAGTGGAACCCCATAGCTATCAAGTAACCAAAAATTGTGCAGAACAGAAGTTAAATTTGCAGACGATTAACAGTGAAAGTGACTGGTCAAATTATTTGGGGCATTTTTATATATGGACTGTCCGTCAGACAGTCATAGATCAAAAAACATCTCCAAATGACTGCTTACTTTTCTATTAGTGCAAACAGAAACAAAAATCACTCAATCTCCATGGTGAACACAAAGGTTACTGGTTACATCATACACAATTCAGAGTTATAATTACCAGAATGAGTGGACTTGTGCATTTGTAACTGATACAAACAGACATTTAAAATTGTTCAGGGCATGCAGAAGAAACCCAATGCAAGAACAGTAATAGAAGGTATGAAGCCACCTGGATCAAATTGCTGAATTATTGAACTGCATCAGGGCATATCCACAAGGCACTTAATAAGAAGATAATCCAGGGGTTAATCTAGAGGATAAAGATGAAAGTTATACACACTAATTCACAGAATTCTAGTAACCTGAGCTCTGCAGACATGGTGATCCAACATTGATATGCTGATTTCTGATGATCGCAGTGACCTCTTCCAGGGCGGGAAGAGACTACATTTAGTCTCTGGAGCCTTGGCTTTGGGATGGAACACCAGCTGGGATTGCTGCGTCTTCACTGCATTCAATGAACCTCACTATAAGCAGCTGACTGAGTTGATAGAGAGATACATTTAGATACCATTATGATAGCCCGTCCAACCCCAACATTCACTGCAGGGTGTGAATAATAGCAACTGAAGCAAGATACAAAGTAATTCTACTCAGGAAATCATAGTCATAATCTTCAATCATAGTCATCATGGTCTTACAATCCCAAATGATGATAATAATGGACAATGATATCTGATCTGAAGGATTATAACTTTTTTATTCTGGTTAATGTGGGGGTCAGTCACTGGTACAGAGTCAAATGAGGCTACAGAGATTCTTTGAATTACAGGAGTTTATTATACAAGTGAAGAACTAAATTTAAAAAAAACAGAAGCTGTCAAAATAATGAAAACAGAAAGGTCTTAAAGGTGGCGGATGGTCTATTTCTGTTCTTATTCCTTATGGTCTTATGGCCACACAAAAAAATAAATTTTTGACCTGTTTCCTGCAACTAGTCATTACACATAGATTCAAATCTGGGAAATTACTCCTCCATGGCAAGTCTTTTACTCTTAACTGACTCTCCCCAGTTGCTGTCCTGTGACCAATGAATATAAATAAAACTGAGAGCTTAGACTTTCTCAGCCTTTGGCAGCCTACAATTTCTAACCAAATACTCTTAGTTTGGAAGATGTGAAAGCTAAACTTTCCCATTGAGATTAACTATTTCCTTAACTGCTCTGAAAACCTCCTCTCAGAACCTCCCTAATGTATTTCTGTCTCTAAATTAAAACAAATCCTTGATTATTCTTAATTAAAAACAGAAATTTCTGGGGAAACTCAGCCAGTCTGGCAGCAAAGATAGTAGAAACTGCAGATGCTGCAGAATCTGAGATAACAAGGTGTAGAGCTGGATGAACACAGCAGGCCAAGCAGCATCAGAGGAGCAGGAAGGCTGACGTTTCGGGCCTAGAACCTTCTTCAGAAATGGGGGAGGGGAAGGGGGCTCTGAAATAAATAGGGAGAGAGGGGGAGGCAGATAGAAGATGGATAGAGGAGAAGGTGGGTGGAGAGGAGACAGACAGGTCAAAGAGGCGGGGATGGAGCCAGTAAAGGTGAGTGTAGGTGGGGAGGTAGGGAGCGGATAGGTCAGTCCAGGGAGGACAGACAGGTCAATCCTACCTACTAACCTCATCCCGCCATCTTGACCTGTCCGTCCTCCCTGGACTGACCCATCTCCTCCCTACCTCCCCACCTACACTCACCTTTACTGGCTCCATCCCAGCCTCTTTGACCTGTCTGTCCTCTCTCCACCTATCTTCTCCTCTATCCATCTTCTAACCGCCTCCCCCTCTCTCCCTATTTATTTCAGAACCCCCTTCCCCTCCCCCATTTCTGATGAAGGGTCTGGGCCCGAAACGTCAGCCTTCCTGCTCCTCTGATGCTGCTTGGCCTGCTGTGTTCATCCAGCTCTACACCTTGTTATCCTATTGGAAATGGAAACCTGTTTCACGTTGTTTGGTAAATATCATTGGGATTCCCTTTGTCTTGCATTATAATTTTATAAAAATAAAGATTTGGATTATTTCATTCCTATGGATTAAGTAAAAGTGCCATGACAGTGACTGGGTACACTGTCCCAAAGCCAGAAAAGTCTTGGCTGGTAAGTCTAATAAATAATTGTGGTGCATCACTCCAACCAATACAACAACCATTTCCATTCATTCACCTTGTTCTTGATGCTCCGCTTACATTAACGTTCATCAACTTAAGCAGGTAACTTGCTTCCATCGACTTTCAGCGATATCTTTAAACCAAAAAAGCCTATATGGAACTGCAGCTGTAAAATAGATGGTCATTCTTTGATAAATCTGAATTCCCACACTGCCCTGCAGAATTGTTCTTTGTAGAGTGTTTTTGTTGTGGGTGATGGATCTGACTAAATATAAATCATCAGCATGAACATATGATGGCATTGAGTACCTGTTCCAATCTATTACTGAGTTCACTCAAGAATCTCAACATCTTGCAGCACAAAGCAATTTAAACTCCATCAATCACCTTTTACATTCACTTCCTCTACCACTGCCACACTGTGACTGTTGTGCATGCCTTTTACAAGATGCACTATAAAATTTCCTTGATAGCACCTCCCAAGCAAGGGAGCACCACATATCTGCACATTCCTCATTATCCATTTCTTCACTTGTATGAGATTACAATGCTGAAGCTCCCACCCTAACAACACTGTGGCACTCAGACTGCAGCATTTCAGCAAGGCAGCTAACAAACACCTTCTCAAAGGTGATTAGAGATAGGACATAAATGCTGGCAACACTGATGAAGTCCACATTCGGTCAATATTTATGTTAAGAAAGATTAAAAGTGTGGTTTTGAAAATCCAGTTTTCACTGAGTACTGTATTGTGTCATTTTGGTTAAACATTCATGAGGTTAACATGGTTAACATATATAAATATGTAATATTTTCATTTGAACCATGTTTTGGTCTAGTTTCTTAAAAAAGAAAGAGAAAACTTGTACTTCTGAAAGAGGCTTGCTTTGTTTTGTTTGAAGTCTTTTATCCTCAACAGACCATCAGAAATGATGCGTAGCTGCACTGATGAGGCTGCGTAAGTTGTCATGAGAGTGGAGTTCTCATAATCCAGTAAATGTCCCAGATAATATACAAGGAAAACCTGGAGATATATTCATGATACAATTATTGTTGCCATTTTCCTGATACTACATTTGTTCCTGCTTTTGTCATTTTATCATTCTTTTCTGGAATTAGCTTGATATTCATGTTTATCTCAATGTTTCTATCGCAGCTCTTTTCTCATGAAGATGGGGGCTTGTATTCTAGGGCGTGCGCCCAGCTATCTGCTGCTATTTATCAGCAAAAGTGACCATATAATATTTGAGGCTAGCAACCTGAGCAGATTGGTTTCATTCTCCGTCCACTAGACTGAGTTACTGGAACAATTGTAATTTCATTATAATTTCCTCACTATTAATTGTACTATTTTTAATAAATTGCTCATTCCTAAGATAGCAAAACACAATGAGTAGAATGTTGCAAACATAGACTAAACAAATTATTTCAAATAATATTATCAGTTTCAAAGTGCTTGTGTCACGTGAACCGGAAAATGTATAAAAATTGGTCCACTGTACCTGTAACAAAGATTCGCGTGAGTCTAGACTTTAACATTTTCATTCTTCTTTCCAAATCCTCCCACATTCTAACTCAACAACGTCCCCCCACCCACCCAGCTCTGTAATCTCCTGCAACCCCAGAATCTTCCCAGGTATCTGTGCTCCTCTAGTTCCGTCTCTGTGCACTCCCAACTGTAATAGTTCAAGCACTGGTGGCATGCCTTCAGTTGCCTAAATCCCAAATTCTTGAATTTCCTCCCTCCGCCTCTCTGCCTCTATACCTTGTGAAGTAAAGGATTAATTATATGGTTACTCTTAGAATAGTGTTCTAGCATGAACATAAGGTTCTGTGACATGGTGATGTCAAATCCCATGGAATTGGAGCCTGAATCTGTAAGGTTACAGCTGACCGTCTCTTGTATGTCGTTGGATTTAAAACGGCCTGTTCATTCTCACTCAGAAATGTAGACTTGAACTTTAAGATATATCTCGCTTTGCTCCTTTAAGAAATTAAAAACAATGCTATTTGATTGACTAGGCTTTTGGTCAATGTATCTAACCTCTGCTCTGTGGCTTGGTGTTATACTTTATATTAGAATGTTTCTGTGAAATGCCTGCTCTGAAAAAGACTCATGTTGGAAATATTAACTCTGCTTCTCTCTGCTTAGATGCTGCCAGACCTGCTGAGGTTCTCTTGGACTTTCCGTTTTTATTAATCATTTGCTTGAATTGGTCTCAGTTTGAAAAATCACAACAGATGAGCTGTAGATGAGAATCATCATCAGCAATTGTTATGTTCCCAGCTGATGTTATTACCGGGCGGGTAGGATCTCAAACTGAAACCTGGCTTGATCGATGTACTTTTGGTTTTAACAAAGTGGTAATTCACTGAAACACAGGTGTGCAATGCTGCAGATTTGGTTTGAACAATAAAACATTAGTTTATTAGGCAAGCAAAATGAAAAAAAAAACAACAGATTAAATCAAACTATTTACAAAAATAACACAAATTTAAAGTTTTCAAAAACATATTGTAAACTACAATCCAATTAATCCCATTGGCTGTCCGTTGTAGTACTCATACCAGAGACAACTGTCTTCTCTATCACAACAAGAGGGTTTAGTTTAAACAATGCTTTAATTCCTTACCTTGCAAATCTAATAATTTCTTAGAATTTCTACAGTGCAGGAAGAAGCCATTTGGCCCATTGAATCTGCACTGAACATCTGAAGAGCATCCCACCCAGGCCCAGACCCTTAACCTTATCCCCATGACCCTGCATTTACCAAGGCTAATCTACCTAGCCTGCACGTCCCTGAACAATATGGGGGCAATTTAGCATGGCCAATCCACCCAACCTGCACATCTTTGGATTGTGGGAGGAAACCAGAGCAACCAGAAGGAACCCAAGTAGACATGGATAGAATGTGAAAACTCCACACAGACAGTCACCTGAGGATGGAATCAAACCCGGGTTCCTGGCGCTGTGAGACAGAACTGTTAACCACTGAGTCACCATGACACCTAATTGTTCCTTGAGTTTTTCAACAACTGAACCTCAGCTTAAAATTGTCCCTTCAGGGTTTAAACAAACAATTTGATCTGGAACTTTCAAACTGAACTCCTTCTATTGAGATAACCCATTTCCTAACAGTTCTAATCCACACAGAGATAGTAAACCACACCCTGTTTTCAGGAGCAATGATTTTACCCACCCAGTTTCATCTAAACCCTCTACAAACACAAACCAAAATGGCTTTCTTCAAGCTATGGGTATTTCCCCAAACCAAAAAGGAAAATCATTTTTGGATTCTTTTACCCAAAGCCTAATGTACAACTGTTTCCTCTGTTCACTTGCAAAACTCGCTCAATGAAACCGAAACACCATTACTTTCCATGGAATCTTTCTCTCACATGGTACTTCAAAAGAAATCACCATGGCTCCAGTAATACCTGCAAGTTAATCATTAAACCCCTTCAGAGATATAAACAAAACTCACATGCCACCAGTCCAAATTCAAACTCTACAGACATTTTAATATTATTTATTTTAAGCAACAAACCTTGCATGACACAATGAAAAGCGAAGTGAAAGATATACCATATTCAATAAGAACTACACAAAAAAAAACACGAGCTGTGAACCACTTTAGAGGTATCCTAAGGCTGTGAAAGATGCTTATGGAACAACAGATCTTACTTTATTCTCTTTGTTTCTCTTATTGGTTACAAATTTCATAATTAATATTCTTCAGTCAAAATGAAAAATTTTCCTTCCAAATGTTCATGTGTTGCCCCTTGCTGAGTGTGAAGAACAGATAGTCGTGACAACAGCCTGAGGGGAAAGTAGACAGATTTTCCAAGCTTCCTTTGTGAAAGGCTTCAGCAGTGAAAATGAAAAATATTGGCTCATGACATCTTGATTGAACAAATTGTGTACCATAAGCAAGTCCTGCAGAATCAGCTTGAGCTCACAAATGCATAAGAGGGA
Source organism: Rhincodon typus (assembly GCF_021869965.1). Lineage (NCBI taxonomy): Eukaryota > Metazoa > Chordata > Chondrichthyes > Orectolobiformes > Rhincodontidae > Rhincodon > Rhincodon typus. The sequence goes on along the minus strand of NC_063333.1, from coordinate 150,400,474 downwards.
CCATTAACTATACTGTCCGAGTTGGAGGATCTGTCCTTAATTACTGCCATATCTCTTGTGATTTTTGCCTGGTGAAGCATTCTGGCCTGTGTTTGATATATAATAAGCAATTTTCCCTTTGGCCTCAAATCATTGTTTCTTTTTAATTGACACAGCAGTTGAGTGTAGGATCAGACTGCTGAGGCTTTGAAACAGTTTAATTAAGTTTGCTATCTCTACCACTTTTTTTTAAATCTTATTACATTTCTTACAAATTTTTTGGTAATGTATTTAAGAGGATATAGAAATACAGTCAATGTAGTTACTCATTTATATTTAAGCAAACAGAATCTTTTACAGAAATTTCACAAAGCCTTGTCCATTCATTAAAGTGCATTAAAAATAAATGAAAGCTTAAGACTGTAATGTTTTTGAAGCTGCAGACTTCAACACTGGAGTAAACACACACACACTCACACACACACAGTTCACAGTCCTGAGGTACACCAGCATTCTCTGCAGGCGACACAATGTGAAAATCTCAAAAAACTGCCTGCACTGAGCTCAGTAATTTCTATTGATTCAGAGTATGGATGGTCAGTCATATTATGACCATGTTGTGAGGATTCAAAGATGGAATTTTCCAAACATGGAGCAAGGGAACGATTTGGAATTGCAGATAACAAGGTGTAGAGCTGGATGAACACAGCAGGCCAAGAAGCATCAGAGGAGCAGGAAGGCTGCCGTTTCGGGCCTAGACCCTTCTTCAGAAATGGGGGAGGGGAAGGGCGTTCTGAAATAAATAGGGAGAGAGGGGGAGGCGGATAGAAGATGGATAGAGGTGAAGATAGGTGGAGAGGATTGAGGGGGATTCTGTTTTGGTTGTTATTGTGGGGAGGGGGTGTGAGGGATGAGTTGCAGGAAATGCGGGAGACACGGTCGAGGGCGTTCTCGACCACTGAGGGGGGAATGTTGCGGTCCTTGAAAAACAAGGACATCTGAGATGTACGGGAGTGGAATGCCTCATCCTGGGAGCAGATGCGGCAGAAGCGAAGGAATTGGGAATAGGGGATGGCATTTTTGCGGGAAGGTGGGTGGGAGGAGGTGTATTCTAGATAGCTGTGGGAGTCGGTGGGCTTGAAATGGATATCGGTTTCTAGGTGGTTGCCGGAGATGGAGACAGAGAGGTCCAGGAAGGAGAGAGAGGTATTAGAGATGGTCCAGGTGAACTTAAGGTTGGGGTGGAAGGTGTTGGTGAAGTGGTTGAACTGTTCGAGCTCCTTGTGGGAGCACGAGGCGGCGCCGATACAGTCATCGATGTAACGGAGGAAGAGGTGGGGTTTAGGGCCAGTGTAGGTACGGAAGAGGGATTGTTCCATGTAACCTACAAAGAAGCAGGCATAGCTTGGGCCCATGCAAGTGCCCATGGCCACCCACTTTGTCTGTAGGAAGTGGGAATTGCAGGTCATTTCCTTCTTTTTAAATTTGTTTGAAGAAAATGAAGTAGAACAAGGTTTAAATTCCAGTAATATCAGACTGAATCAACATGGAGTCAGGAAATGCTGGAGGAACGCAGCAAGTCCGGCACAATCAGAAGACAGAGAGTTAATGTTTCAGGTAAGTGACACCTCTTCAGAACCTGACAACAGGTCATCAACTTTTACCACTATCACTGGACTACATTTTTACCAGAAATTAGCTAAGTGTTAATTTCAACAAGTTTAATGAGGGTTTCTCTCGTTGAATCCTAGTGAGTTTTCTCACATTATTTGCCAAAACCTGCCTCATTAACACTGCATCACCCCATAATGGCACCTTGCTCATTGTATTGGCTGTCTCAACACCTCCAGGAATACCATCCCGGCCAGGACCTCCCGAGATTTCCAGCACCTGGTTGATTACAGTGATGATATTGTCTTGCCATGGACAATTCAGGTCCCAAAGTTGACAGACCAGTTTTAATTTTGGCAATTTGTTTACCTTGGTGGTCAGTCACTGAAATTATTCACACAAGACTTCACAAGTACTTTTTATTCCATTGTTTGGTGTTATGCCTCATCCATGTATTTATTTCCCCTGCCAAACTGGTTGGGGAAAAGGCAAGGTCATAAACTGTACTCATGTCTGGGCTAAGATTGTTTCAGAGATACTAGGAACTGCAGATGCTGGAGAATCTGAGATAACAAGGTGTAAAGCTGGATAAACACAGCAGGCCAAGCAGCATCAGAGGAGCTGATACAACAAGGTGCAGGGCTGGATGAACACAGCAGGCCAAGCAGCATCATAGGAGCAGAGAGGCTGACATTTCGGGCCTAGACCCTTCATCAGAAAAGGGGGAGGGGAAGGGGGTTTTGAAATAAATAGGGAGAGAGTGGGAGGCGGATAGAAGAGGGATAGAGGAGAGGATAGGTGGAGAGGAAACAAACAGGTCGAAGAGGCGGGGATGGGGCCAGGAAAGGTGAGTGTACGTAGGGAGTTAGGAAGGGGATAGGTCAGTCCAGGGAGGACGGACAGGTCGAGGGGGCGGGATGAGGTTGGTCGGTAGGAGATGGAGGTGCGGCTTGAGGTGGGAGGAGGGGATAGGTGGGAGGAAGAACAGGTTAGGGAGGCAGGGACGAGTTGGACTGGTTTTGGGATGCGGTGGGGGGAGGGGAGATTTTGAAACTTGTGAAATCCACATTGATACCATTGGGCTGCAGGGTTCCCAAGCGGAATATGAATTGCTGTTCCTGCAACCTTCGGGTGGCATCGTTGTGGCACTGCAGGAGGCCCAGGATGGACATGTCGTCTGAGGAATGGGAGGGGGAGTTGAAATGGTTGGTGACTGGGAGGTGCAGTTGTTTGTTGCGAACCGAGTGTAGGTGTTCTGCAAAGCGGTCCCCGAGTCTCCGCTTGGTTTCCCCGATGTAGAGGAAGCCACACCGGGTACAGCGGATGCAGTATACCACATTGGCAGATGTGCAGGTGAACATCTGCTTGATGTGGAAAGTCTTCTTGGGGCCTGGGATGGGGGTGAGGGAGGAGGTATGGGGGCAGGTGTAGCACTTCCTGCGGTTGCAGGGAAAAGTGCCGGGTGTGGTGGAGCTGGAGGGGAGTGTGGAGCGGACAAGGGAGTCACGGAGAGAGTTGTCCCTCCGGAAAGCAGATAAAGGTGGGGAGGGAAAGATGTCTTTGGTGGTGGGGTCGGATTGCAGATGGCGGAAGTGTCGGAGGATGATGCGTTGGATCCGGAGGTTGGTGGGGTGGTACGTGAGGACGAGGGGGATTCTTTTTTGGTT
>NC_063333.1:150355337-150387217 GCF_021869965.1 Rhincodon typus | reverse complement strand
CATCAGCCTCTCTGCTCCTATGATGCTGCTTGACCTGCTGTGTTCATCCAGCCCTGCACCTTGTTGCCTCTGTTTACCTGTTTTGGTTTCTGTTCTTTACCATGAGATGTATTGAATTCACATCCATATGCAGAAATCACAGGAAGCAATGCTGAGGTAAGAAACATCTCACCATGATATTGCATTCAGCCTGAAATTGCAGATTGTTACTGCAGAGCTGTTAAGATATTACCACAAAGTGTCACCAGTAATTTGATGGTGAATATTTTGCAAGCTCAATTTTGAATAAAAATACACCACACAAAGTCTACTCACAGCTTCTCATTTGTGCCTACACAGCAACTTGCTTTTTGCCCTGAGTTAATTTACAGCTGGTTTGTATTTCCCATCTGTTAATAATTAAATTGCTGCACTTTCTGTGAATAAATAGAATTTGACTGTACAGATGTTGGTATGAGACGAGGAATCACTGTAAGTAAAGGGGCTTCACTGCTTTCTGTTACATTGACTATTAAACAAATGACTGTTTCTGAGCAGAACGTAATAAAGACCAGCGTACTGATCGAAAGAGAAAGAACATTTAAACATATTCATTGTATCTTTGTTCTTTAACTGTCACAGGGAATAAAGGAACAAATCTAAAAACTCTCTCACTTTTTCATCACAAGCAGTCCACGACCTCTACATGGACCTTTCTGCCTTTTAATTGATTGAAACCAAAGCAGAATAAAGGTCATAAAAAACACAAGAACTGCTTGGTGACATTTTGTTCTGCAAATTGGCATCGGAGATAAGAAATGACTAAAAATCAGCAATTAGTTACTGAAGCTCAGGAGTGTGCATTAAGTTAATTTTAATAATTTCCATGCTGGACTATGCTGATAAGCAATAATTTGGCTGAGGGGAATTTAATTGCAGCTGACATTCAGGGGAAAGCTATTAAATTTAAAGGGCAGTTATAATCAAAGATCTTAAATGTGTGCAACATTTGACTGAAAACAAGTTCTATTTAACAACATGTCACACGCAATGCTTTTTATGTTTTAAAGATTGGAGAACGTAAAATTATATCTGCAGTATTTATATAAAACAATCAGGAAATATTGAAACTAGATGTGTAAAGAAACATATTGACTGTATAATGACAGCAATAAATTAAAATGCGGAGTAATGTTGGACAACTGAGAAATTACAAAGTAAAATAAATTAGCAAGCAACGAGGAGGATTCCTGATAATACAAATACTGTAGTCTTTTTGCACTAACATTAAGAACAACAGGTTGAGTGGAAGGCTGTGTGTACAATGAAGAAATGTTTGATAAACATCTGCAGAAGATCAAATGGTAGAAATGATGAGCTGAATATTGCTATTTTAAGGCAATGTGTTTTTTTTTCAGTAAACTTCAAGGTGCCTGGCACATGGTGACATTTGTTTGCAAAATATTCCACTCTTTAGCTCACCAATGCTGTAACCAGTGTTTGTGGTGTACTTGTTGTGGGATCATGTGGCAGAAGAGACTGAAGAGTTCACTGCTGCCAGGACTTTGCAACATTCGTATCTTTGGTGCCATATTTAAACTCTAGCTCCATAATTTGTAGGTGCTGCAAACCAGGGACTTCCTCTCAGACCGTGATGTTCACTGTCATCACTGAGGACATGGTCCAGGAAAGGCACTGATTTCACCAGGTTACCAGCAAGGCCCTGAAAATGCTAGTGGGTGGGCTGGTGGAAGCAGGGCAGTGCTGTATTCTCCAGACCAGCAAGGGAGGCCATGAGATCATACCCAGCTTTGACACAGATAGTGACCTGGGCTAATGTTGCATCCCAGGCTAAATGGGGCACGTGGCAGTGTAGGAAGAAAATCAATGACCTTGTGTGCTACACAAGGCCAATTGACAGCATCTTCTGTTCATGATCTCACACACACGGGGCCACCACTCATTGAAATCTACCTCTGCATATGCCCCTTACCAACGCTGATGGGCTGCAAACTTCACTATTGCATGCATTATGTCCACTCTACGGCTCTCATCTGCCTCATCCTCCCAAACTACAAACCCTTCCCACCCTATGAGATTCCTAATAATTCACTGAGGACACATCACCACATCTCCTGCTCCTGTATCACCGCTAACTCCTTTCCCATCCACCTCCATTAGACTCAATCCCTTTTGTTATCTCATTGCAGGAATACCTAACCTGCAGCCTGGTTGGCCAGTTGACTGCTGCCAAGGTCTTTGGTATGACCAAAAAATCCATGACCACTACCATCTAGAAGGACAAGAGCAAACATAGATGGGAACAATGCCCCCTGCAAGTTCCTCTCCAAGCCACTATCTTCCTGACTTGGAAATATATGACTGTTTCTTCAGTATCACTTGGTCAAAATCTTGGTACTCTCTCCTTAATGGTATAGATCTACCTACACCAAATGGACTGTAGGGGCTCATGAAGACAGCTCAACACCACATTGTCAAGGCCAACTAGGATGGACAATAAATACTGACCCAACCGGTGGCACTCACATCCCATGAATGAAAAAATCTCGTAAAGTATCTGAATAACTGTGGTCAACCTCTTAGATTAGAAATTAATGAGCTACGTGACTAAGAGTAGTCCCCATAACTCCTGTAATGACTGGCCCCCTAGAAGAGTGACCATAACATTAATATTCCATTTGAGAGTGTGAATCTCGGGTTAGAAAAAGCTGCGCTAAACTTAAATACATGGGAATGAGGGTAGAGTTGATTGGAGAAAACTGGGTAAACAAATTAGCAGCAAAGATGGTTGATGAGCAATAGCAGGTACTTCAGAAAATAGTTCATGACTCACAACAGAGATATGTCACTATATCAGAGTGAAAAAGAAGGATTCCAGGCAGATGGGATTTCAACCATGGCTAACCAGGGAAGTCAAGTCTAGCATTAAATTGAAATAAACAACAAAAAAAAAACAATACGGTCAATATTAATGGTCAGCCAGAAGGTTTGGAAAGAAGGTTTTAAAATCAAACAAAAGATGATACAACAGTGAGCATGACACTAACAGTCTGTAGAGGAAAACAGACAGGGCAAGTCTTGCCCGATGAAATACAATGTGGGAATGTAAGGTGATGCACTTTCGCAAAACGAATAGAAGAGCTGCATATTATTTAAATGGAGAATGACTGCAGAAAGCTACAAGATAGAGGAACTTGGGAGTAACACGATTGAATCACAAAATCGTCGCATTCTAGTTCAGTGGGTACAAGAGAAGATAAGTGAAAAGTTAGCCTTTATTTCAAAGGGAATGGAATATAAAAATAGGGAAATTTGGTCCAAAGTACAAAAGGCACTAGTTAGACCACAACTGGAATACTGTCAACAGTTTTGGTTGCCCTATCTGAGGAAAGATAGAATAACATTGGAGACAGTCCATAGAAGATTCACTTGGTTGATCCCAGGGTAGAAGAAATGTCTTATGGGCAGAAATCAAATAGACTGGGCCTATACTTATTGGAATACAAAAGAATGAGAGGTGGCCTTATTAAAATATTTGAGATTCTTTTGTGGTTTAACAAGGTAGATGCAGAGAGGTAGTTTCCCCTATGGGAGAGTCTAAGACCAGGGGGCATCATCTCAGAATAAGGGGTCACCCATTTAAGACAGAGATAAGGAGGAACATCTCTCTGAGGAAATGAGTCTGTGGAATTCTTTACCACAGAGGGATGTTGAGGCTGGGTTATTAAGTACATTCAAGGCTGAGATAGATTTTTAATCAATAAGGAAATCAAGGGTAAGGGAAAAAGACAGGAAAGTGGAGTTAAGGATTATCAGATCAGAGCACACTCGAATTAGCTTTATTCTCACAAGTACTCATATGTGTACAGTGAAAAGTTTACATGTTGTCACTTACTGATGGGTTGAATGGCCTGCTTCTGTTCCATGTCTAATGAATGAATAGTCTGAATAACCTGCTTTTGAATGACTGAGAGATACTTTTAAATGGCTAAAACAGAATTGTTCTGAATTTATATTTTTAAAATTAATTCATGAGATATGGACTTTACTGGTACGGCTTACATCTATTGCCCATCTGTAATTGCCCTCAAGAAGTGATGCTGATTAACTTTCTTGAGTGCAATTGAATGAGTAGCTCAGTCATTGCAGAGGACAGTTACAAAACAACCGTGTTGCTGTGCATCTGGAATCACATGTAGCACTCAATAGGTAAGGACAGCAGGTTTTTTTCCTTCCAACAGGACATTGTTGAACCCAATGGTTTTGAACAATAATCCAGGTGTTTTGTGATTATCATTTACTGAGAGTATCTTTTGAATTCAAGATTGGTTAAATTAATCAAATTTAAATTGCCCAGATGCTGTGGTAGGATTTGAACTTCTTTCTTCAGAACCTAAGCTCTATGCCTCCAAATTAATTGATCAGTACCGTAAGGACTCTTTCTCAATACGTACCAGTGTATATTTATTGGTATCTCAGTAACGCTTTTATAAAAATTAAAAACTTTGCATCAGCATTCATTGGTCACCTGTTTTTAATTCTAAGTTTTAAGCCAATGAGTAAAATCTCAACACGTTGTTAATTAATTTAACAGGAGGTGGATGGGTATGTGGCAGTTTTGTGGGAAGCACTGGCTTCAAGCACATTATTTAAAGAAGCAAAAAAAAAGTCACAGAATTCAATATGCACTGGATATAGTTTGTAATTAAATTTCCCTTATCATTTCCACTGGTTCCACTGATTCCGTGTGAATTGAGGGGAAAAACCAACATCCCTGAGGAGGAAAGTTGATTGCTGAAGTTGATGTCCAGTGTGGTGCTCACGCAGGCAGAATGACCTCGGGCTCAAGGGCTGTTTCTGCCTTTAAATAAGAAAGGTTAGCTTTGGGAACTGTGGTGTCTGATTATTCTGTGTTTGATTGTGAGAATCTACTTGTGATTGATATTCACTGTGCTTGATTGTTTAAGCCTGGCTGTGGACTCAGAGAAAAATGCAAGAACTGCAGAAAGAGCTGTAAACATGGAAAAGACATTTCAAAACACCACGAATAAAACCAGTTTGGCCCAGAGAAAGGAGTTCAGTCTCTGCGTAGATCAGAAAGATACAGAAAGTATACAAAAGGGACCATCCCACAGATCCTCCGAGGGTGAAAAGCTGAATGCTGACAAATGTACAATGAGAGTATTTGTATCAATTAGGTATGGATAATTTTCTTCCCCAATCCACCATAAAGTGTTGATGTGGATCAATGAATTGTTTGGTCTAATCCTGCTCCTGTTTCCTGTATTCTTTAGTCTTGGCCACAACACATCCAGGAGAGGCCAGTGAGGAAGGCAATAGGTCCCACTTTACCTGCTTTTCATAAAGATGTAGCTCAAGAATCTAACCAATAAGATTAGTGTTAAGGATTACTCCAGAACAGGACACAATGGGTGCACATGATTAGCCCAAAACCCTTAGATTCAAGATGGCAGGGAGAGTGGCAACATTTTGTGAGCTGTTTAGAGCACATCTGGTTGTTACACATACCTCAATTGTTCTGCTCTTCCGAACCTTAATTCTAAGTCTATCAAAATTAATAACAGTGATCTCTTAAATCTACTTTCAGGTTTAAAGATTCTCCGACAGACAAGGCCCGATTACCGATGCTGGAACTACAAGCCCAGATGAATCAAGGACCTACCACGTCCTGCAAGCCTAACCATCTCATGGAAACCCAGAACCAAGGCCTGTCCAGTGCTGGAACAACACCGAACCTCATGGTGACCCGACATTGAAAAGGCCTGAACAGACTGACTGCCAGATCCCTCAGAGTGCTAGTGAAAGAGACCAGCGCCCAGAACCCAATCGGATGCACCTAGTTACCTTCCCCATGCTGGAAACACAAGCCCAGAGGGATCAAGGGCATATCAGCTTCTCGCAAGCCTGACCTCCCCAAACTTGTGAAAACTCAAAGCAGAGACACCACCAGCGTGGGATCAAGACCTGACCCTATGGTGACTCAATATTAAAGGGGCCCGACTGAACAGGCCACAAGACCTCCTGGAGCACTCAGTGCCATGACTGGTGCCCGGGATCCAATCGGGAGCACACACTTGCCTCTCAGAGCAGCAGACTTCCCTCCTGGGATCAAATTGGAGCAGCCATCCACCCAGGAAATTGTGCTGGACTTCAGGTGAGACTGAAACTTCAGAGTTTCAAGACCCCCCTCCCCAGCTTATTCTGGGTAAATGTCCAAGACATTGAAAACAAAATGGATGACCTTAAAGCTAGATTCACCTTCCCAAGGGAATTGAGAGACTACTGTGCACTGTGTTTCACAGAGACATGGTTGACTTCTGTTTCACCTGACTGTGCCTTACAACAGGAGGGTTTCTCAGTTCCACAAATGGATTGTTCAGTGTCCTCAGGCAAGGCAAGAGGCAATGGGGTCTGCCTCCTATTCAACACCTCCTGGTGGTCAGACATGGCGACCCTGGTGTATTACTGCTAGGTCTACCAGACCGAGAATATCCAACAGTGAAATGTCGGCCCTACTACCTGCCGTGTGAGTTCATCTCCACCATCTTGACAGCGGCCTACATCCCACCCCATGCAGAAGTGAAGAGTGCATTTAACAAAATATACAACGTTACAATCGGTCTTGAGACAGAACACCATCAGGTCTGTTCGTCATAGCCAATGACTTCAACCAGGCTAACCTCAAGAACATGCTACCAGAATACCATCAACACATCTCCTGTCCCACCAGAGGTCCTTGACTTTTGCTATATAACCATCAAAGATGCCAACTGTTCCATCCCATCCGCATTTTGGAAATTCAGATCAAAACGCTGTGCTCCTCCTCCTGACTTCCAAAGTAGAAATTGAAGCATGAGGACCCAATACAGAAAGCAGTGCGGTGTTGGTCTGAGGCAAGGGAAGGTGTTCTACAGGACTGCTTAGTGTACGTAAACTTATCCATCATCAAGAACTCAGTGGCCAACCTAAAGAAGTATGCCACTACCATTTCAGAATTTATTAGTGAGTGGATTGAAGACTCCGTGCTGAAAAAAAATTAGTCCAAATGTTCCCCAACTGGAAACCATGAATGAACCAGGAGATGCACTCCCTGCTGAAGTCCAGGACTGAGGCATATAAGTTGGTCAACCCTGACCTTACAGGAAATCCAGGTATAACCTTCATAATGTCAGACATGCCAAAAGGCAATACTAACTACGCTTGAGACTCAGACCAACCACACAGACACCCATCATTGGTGGCAAGGCTTACACAACATAATGGGCTACAAAGTGAACTCAAACAGAACCGCAAGCAACAATACATCCCTGCCTGATGAACTCAGTGCATTCTTTGCTCGCATTGAACAGGAGGTCAGTGAAATAATGTCACCTGTCCCAACAGCCTTGGATACACCTGTACCCTCAGTCATTAAATCAGCCTTCCTCCTGTGTACAGTTCTGGTCACCACACTACCAGAAGGATATGGATGTTTTGGAGAGGGTACAGAAAAGGTTTACCAGAATGTTGCTTGGCATAGGGGATTTTCACGATGAAGAAAGGTTGGATAGATTGGGTTTGTTTTCACTGGAATGCAGGAAGTTGAGGGGTGACCTGATAGAAGTTTATTATATTGTGAATGGCATGGATAGAGTGGAAAGTATGAAGCTTTTTCCCAGAGAGCAAGGAGTCAATTACTAGGGGACGCAGGTTCAAGGTGTGAGGGGATAACGTGTGAGGCATGTTTTTCACACAAAGGGTGGTGAGTGCCTGGAACTTGCTGCCAGAGGAGGTGGTGGAAGCAGACACAATAACAGCATTCAAGAAACACCTGGATGAATACATGAATAGAAAGGGAATAGAGGGATATGGATCCTGTATGTGAAGATGGTTTTAGTATGGAATGGCAAAATGTGTTGGTGCAGGCTTGGAGGGCCAAAGAGCCTGTTCCTGTGCTGTATTGTTCTTTGCTCTTGAGAGTAAACCCATGGAAAGTGACTGGCCTGGATGAAGTCCTTGGCTGTGCACTAAGATCCTGTGTAGACCATCTGGTGGGCGTATTTGTAGACATCCTTAACCTCTCCTTACTACAATTTCAAGTCGCCACCTGCTTCAAGAAGACCACCATCATCCTGGTGCTGAAGAAATACCACGCAGTGTGCCTCAATAACTACTGCTTGGTGGTTCTGACTTCCATAATTATGAAGAACATTGAAGGGTTAGTCATGGCTCACATCAACTCCCACCTGCCAGACTGCCTTCGCCTACATGTGCAACAGGTCCATGGCAAACACCATCTCCCTGGCTCTACACTCATCTCTGGAATATCTGGATAACAAGGATGCCTACTTCAGGCTCCTACTTATTGACTACACCCTGCTTTCAACACCATAATCCCAAACAAAGTCATCCCCAAACTCTGAGACCTAGGTCTCAGCACCCTCCTCTGTAACAGGATCCTTGATTTCCTGATCCATAGACCGCAATCAGTAAGATTAGGCGACAACACTTCCTCCACCATAATCCTCAACATTGGTTCCCCACAAGGCTACATACTCAGCCCCTTACTGCATTCCTTATGCACTCATGACTTTGTGTCCAAATTCCACCCCAACTCCATTTACAAGTTTGCTGACAACACCACATTCGTAGGTTGGATCTCAAACATCGATGGGACAGAATACGGGAAATAGACAGAGTGCTTAGCAGCATGGTGTAAAGATAACGATCTCTCTCTCAATGTCAGAAAAATGAAGGAGCTGGCCATTGACATCAGGAAGCAAAGTGGAGGGTACGCCCCTGTCTGTATCAATGATGCTGAGGTGGAGATGGTCGATAGCATCAAGTTCCTGGGAGTGATGGTCACCAACAATCTGTCCTGGTCCATCCACATTGATGTGATGGTCAAGAAAGCACAACATCGCCTCTACTTCCTCAGGAGGCTAAGGAAATTCAGCATGTCCACAAAATGCACTATAGAAAGCATCCCATTCGAATGCATCACAGCATGATGTGGCAGTTGTTCATCCCAAGACTGCAAGAAACTACAAGAGTTGTGAACACAACCCAGTCCATTATGTAAACCAGCCTTCCATCCATTGACACCATCTATAATTCCTGCTGCCTTTGGGGTAAGAAACAAACATAATCAAAGACCCCTCCCATCCCGGTTATACTCTGTCCCAACTTCTTCCCATTAGGCAGAAGATATAAAACTTTGAATACACATACAAACAGATTTAAAAACAGCTTCTGGCCTGCTGTTATCAGACTGTTAAACAGGCTTCTCAAATGTTAAGAGATAGTAGGAACTGCAGATGCTGGAGAATCCGAGACAACAAGGTGCAGGGCTGGATGAACACAGCAGGCCAAGCAGCATCATAGGAGCAGAGAGGCTGACGTTTCGGGCCTAGACCCTTCATCAGAAAAAAAATGTTAATTCTGATCTCCCTCTCCCTGCATCTTCTCAACAGCTGTAACATTGTATTTTGCACTCTGTTCTGCCACCCTGATACACTTTGTATGGTACGATTTGCCTAAATAGCAAACAAAACAACACTTTCACTGTATCTTGGTACATGTGACAACAATAAATCAAACTCAAACTCAGACTCTCAAACTAAGAACCATTGCACCAATAGTGGAAGGGAGAAGGGACATGGAGAATTTACATTCAATGATTTTAGTTTATCGTGGAAAAGTCTGTCGTGACTACACAAAACAGTGTTTCCTCAAAGTGGGCCACATACTTAAAGAAAAGTTTATATGTGAGTGAGTGAGGATGTGTCTGTATGGAAGTATGTTTGTACAGGACAGCTTGTGTAGATGTGAATTTGTCAGTGTGTGTTTGTGCATAGCTCTCTTTTAATTTGTGAACAATTTAATTTGAAAATAACTAGCAATTTGTTTTACTCTTACGCAAGAGAAAAGTTATTAGAAAATACTGCTGAGAGCTACTGAATTAAAATAATAATTACTAACTAATTATACGTAAGGATTGAATGCAGATAAGAACGAAAGAAATCTAGAAAGATGAAATTCAGTTCAGTCCTTTAAGATCTTCTTGTTTGGCCTGTAGCATGCAGTTGAAGTGTTGGTTCTCTGGAGTGTAGGGGTAATGTTGAAGAGTTCATGTTCAGCAGTTGTCATGGTTTCTGTAGTTGAATAATCAGAGTTTGTTTTTGTGGATACTTTCAATAGGTAGAGCATATTAGGGTAGGGAACGTCCTTTCCTTACCTTAATTGCACGGCATGACACTGGAAGACATGCCTGGAATCTCTGAACAAAATGATGGATCTGTATTATATAATTCAACAATTAAAAATGGCTGCTATGCGATACCAATGGTCATTGTTCCAAGGAAAAGGAGAACAATTATCTTCTGGACTCTAGCTTTTATCATCAAAGCTATGATTTTTCACATGTTTGTCAAAGCTCATTGAATTTCAAATGTCTTTTGTGATCTTTCTTGTGATAAGTACAAACTGGTTCCTCATTGGGCTGATCACTGTCAAATTCACAAGAGAAGTCAAATGACTTTTGGCAGCCATTTCTTTTTATACTCCTAATGCCTATTTAAAGCAATAGTGACTTTTCATAAAATCTATGATATCGTAATCGACCTGTCAGAGCATGCATAAAAACTGTTGAGGGAGCAGAGTTTGAAAAAATTATAATGCAGAATGAGATGGTTATTGAAGAGAGTAGATGATTTAGACAAATTTGTTTTGTTGACTGGTGAGTTTAGCTGGTTATTTTCAATTACCTTACCTTCTCAGAAAATGAAAATCCAAATGTGCATATATAAAGGATCAAAGACCAGATATGTAACAGAACCAAGAAGCTAACTATCAGATGGCAGACTAAGCAGTAGATGTTTTGACAGTAGATGTTACACATTAGCACACCTAGCACTGAATGCCATGAGTGACAAAAACACAAGTTCAGAAGTTGGGTGTAAAGGTCATTTCTGATTTATTAAATGTGTTCCTTAAATCTCGTGAGTTTCATATGGCTGCAATCTTTTATTTTTAATGATTAATTAGGATCACTCTCTGATCACAAAAACACAACAAAAGATGTGGAAGGCAAATGCAATGTTGGCATTTATTTTGAGAGGACTTGAATACAAAAGCAGGGATGTACTACTGAGGCTTTATAAGGCTCTGGTCAGGTCACATTTGGAGTATTGTGTGCAGTTTTGGGCCCCATATCTCAGGGAGGATATACTAGCCCTGGAGCAGGTTCAAAGGAGGTTCACGAGAATGGCCCCAGGAATGGAAAGCTTAACATATGTGGACTCTGAGACTATACTCAATGGAGCTTAGAAGGATGAGGGGGGATCTAATTGAAACTTTCAGAATACTAAATGGCCTGCACAAAATGGATGTTGGGAAGATGCTTCCATTGGTAGGAGAGCCTAGGACTCGAGGGCACAGCCTAAGAGTAAAGGGAAGATCTTTTAGAACGGAGATAAGGAGAAACTTCTTCAGCCAGAGAGTGGTGAATCTATGGAATTCACTGCCACAGAAGGCTGTGGAGGCCAGGTCATTGAGTACATTTAAGACTGAGATAGATAGGTCTTGATTATCAAGGGGATCAAGGGTTACAGGGAGAAAGCAGGAGAATGGGTTGGAGGAACTTATCAGCCATGATTGAATGGTGGAGCAGACTCGATGGGCTGAATAGCCTAATTTCTGCTCCTGTGTCTTATGGTCTTATGGTCTTATGATACCAACACCTCAGTTCATTAATTCAACAATTACACCCAAATGTAGCAAACAGACTCACAATTTACAAAACGACTTACAACTTTTGATATAAACAATTCTAAAAAACAGGAGCCTTTGCATAATGCAATGAAGGTATCGATAGCAAGATTTCTGAAATCATGCCTGAGCTGGAGTGACAATGAACAATGTTCCCACAAAGAACATAATAAATATTAATGCCTAACTGTGAACGCAGAGTCTAAAACATTTGCCTACAACCCAAATAAATCCCAATTAAGTGTTCTGTAAGCCAGCAGATAAATTTGAATTCACCAATGTAGAGGAGATGAAAATTTCATCCAAGGATGTAGATTCTTAGAGTGAGAAATTAAATCAAAAACTGAGCTTATACATGGAACACTTTCCTCATTGAAGGAGACACCAGATTCCCATTCCAAATTTTGTACAAAATTTAATTTTGGAGTTTGAAGTTAAAGGATAACGTTCTCCAAGACTGAAACATGAATATTTCAGCTGAATGGTAATGAAGACATAGCTTTCACTAAAGTATTAGAGGTTTGAAGATCTTGCTGCTATTCTTTCAGAGATTTCCATGTCCTGGTTTCATCTCAGCTGGGATCAGAGGAGCTCACCCCACTGTGTCATCAGCATTAACTCCACTATCTCTTAGCTGTTTTCTGTTTTGAAGAAGGGTTCCTGGACTTGAAACATTAACTCAGTTTCTCTCTCCAAAGATGAAAATGAAGGAGAATCACAAACAGTTCTGAAGCATTGACACCCTGTTCTACACAGGCTGGTAAACAGAATGAATAAATAGATCACTTCAAAGTACACATGTCAGGATGTTCACTCCAAACAACCTTTGGCTTTCATTATCTTTGCAACAGCAAGAAGTGATTGTCGTCTTTTTTGTATAAGACAGTTAGTACATGAAGAGGACAATTGACATCATGAGATCAGCTCATCCTAAAGGTTTGTTTCTGGGAGGAGCTGACAGTTCTGTGCTTGTTACCAATCCTGTTTGAGAATATTTTTGTGGCTGTAATGTGAGCTTCCTCTTTTGTTCATACTGATGTCTTACAATCATGTATCTCAGATATAATGTAGCAGCTGTTAAAGCAATACAATGGGGATTGGTTAGCTCAGTTGACTGATGGTTGGTTTGTGAGGCAGAGTAACACCAACACCAGCTAAGGTTACCATAAAGGACTCTCCTTCTCAGCCTCTCCACTTACCTGAGTCACGATGACCCTCCCATCACCAACTCTTTCTCTCTATTGAGAATGTAGCTCAATTGTCATCTCAGACTATCGTGACTTTTCCTTTTTAATAAACCTATTTACTGCGTATCAAGATTGAGGCTAGCTTCTGCCGAGACATTGTGAGGGTTCCTCTTGTGGTTTCTGGAACTGACGCTGATATCAGCAAGAGGACTGATCAATGTGATGCCCTTTATGGTTCAGGTGGGTAACCACTCAAGATCAATATTTGACAATACCTGTGGTAACTTTTCACCCATCAAACTTCTAATTCAATGTTTTTTTTTAAGAATTGCCACTTGATTCTGATTCTTTGACAGTTCTTATTCCAGAACAATATGAAGTATAGATGTTGTGCTACATTGGGTTAATGAATATGAAATCAAACATAACTCTAAGCCCAGAGCTGTCACAAAAATTCCCCAATTTACCAATCATTTAAATCCGAGCAAACAGAAAACATTGACCAGATTCCCTACTTAACAAGAATTACTGTTTATTAGAAATAAATCAGTTCCAACTAAACAAATAAACAGCTATGAGCTGTCAATATATATCTCTACTAGTGAAAACTCTAACATCAGTCAAAACTCATCTACACACAGAGAAAAGAACACTAACGTTATGGGCAGATGGGAAGAACGGGAAGGCTGTTCAATGTCTCCTATCCATAGGGTTCACTGAGATACCTTTTGTTTGTTGGGACTTGCTGTTCTTCAGTCTCTCACCATTAGGTACTTTTCACTTTCTTGCTGGAGAGAGAAAAACACTGGTTCACAAATTTAAAAGTCTCTGACTTGATGGTTAAAAACAACAGCTTGCAGTAAATGGTGAAAGAAATAACCTGCTTTCTTCAGGATTCAGGTTTTTTCTTCTGCAGAGACAGATACCATGTCCCATTCTGAAGGTTTCTGACAATATCATTCATACCTACAAACTGTTCAGCTACCCAGGAGCCAATCATATAGCTGTTGGCAGGCAGATTGCCTTTATCATCTGCAACTCATCACAACTCGACAAACCGATCGGCGATGTGTGGTTGGCTGAATCTCATTTTATACACAACCACTGGTGCCAATGCATCTGCAAATGCCTCCCCCACTGGGTGAACAAAGCAGCTGGTGAAACAGCACTTACAATGAATATCAGTAATGTGTTTTAAAAACTGCAGCAAGTCCTTTCACAATCCTTGGGTTAAACAAGTCCCTTACCCATCTCAAACCATAATTCAAGAGATAGAAATAAAAAGATATGGTCTTTACGTAGAAATAAAACCAAGAGAAATGATGTTTAAAAAGCAGACACAAAAGGTTTGCTAAAAGTAGTACTATACCTCAGAGTTAATTAAGTCTAATACCCTAGAAGTCATCAGTGCAATATTTGACAAAGGGAGAGTGACATGTGAGGTAAGATCAGATGTCACATCCAGTGAAAGAGAGAGATGCCAATATATCCAAAATAAATAAATGCTGACCTGTAATTGGTTTCTGGTCCAACAGTGGCTTACTTCAGCCCCCTCCATCACTTTGTTATTTGTATAAACTCTTGGAAGCCACTCACCATCCTGACTTGGAAATATATCATCATTCCTTCAGTTTCACTGGGTCAAAATCCTGGAATTCCCTCCTCAAGGGCATTGTGAGTCTACCTACAGAACAGGGACTGCAGCGGTTCAAGGAGGTAGCTCACCACCACCTTCTCAAGGGCAACAAGAGAGGGGCAATAAATGCTGGTCCAGTCAGCGGTGCTTTTAAGTTCCACATAAATAAACAAAATGGTTTAACTTTTATTTGTCATTGAATCCAACAAGCTGTATGATGGCTCAATGAAACCTCCAAATAGAGTCATAGAGATGTATAGCACAGAAACCGACCCTTTGGTCCAACTCATCCATGCTGACCAGATATCCTAAAGTGACCTAGTCCCATTTGCCAGCATTTGGCTTGTAGCCTTCTCAACTTTTCCTCTCCATATACCTGTCTATACGTTATAACTGCACCTGCATCTACCCCTTCCTCAGGCAGTTCATTCCATATACTAACCAGCCTCCATATGAAAAGTTGCCCTCAGGTCCCTTTAAAATCTTTCACCTCTCACCTTAAATCTATGCCCTCTAGTTTTGACCTCCACTACCCTGGGAAAAAGACCTTGTCTATTTATCCTATCCATGTCCATCATGATTTTGTAAACTTCTATAAGGTCATCCCTCAGCCTCCAATGCTTCAGGGAAAACATCCCCAGCCCATTCAGCCTCTTCCTTCTAGCTCAAACCCTCCAACCCCGGCAACATCCTGGTAAATCTTTTTTGTATCCTTTAAGACTTCACAATGTCTTTCCTATAGAAGGGTGACCAGAATTGCACACAGTATTCCAAAAGTGGCCTAATCAATGTTCTGTACAGCTGCAATATGACCTCCCATCTCCTATACTCAATGCACTGACCAATAAAGGCAAATATTCCAAACGCCTTCTTCACTATCCTATCCACTTTCAAGGAACTATGAACCTGCAAATAGTAACACATTAATGCTCCCTGACTTCCTAGAGATAGTTTATACTTACACGTCACTGTAATTGTGTTCACTGAGACAAATATTGGCAGTAAACAATGTTCTAAAGGAAAAATCATTTCTCCAAGATATAGTTATCAGGATTCAGAGACTGTTGTCAAGTATAATGGATTCTGCTCTTAACTGTGAACTGAATTACACTGATAACATAAAAACCGAAAGAACTGCGGATGCTGTAAATCAGGAACAAAAACAGAAGGTGCTGGAAAAGCTCAGCAGGTCTGGCAGCGTCTGTGAAGGGAAAATCAGAGTTAATATTTTGGGTCCGGTGACCCAAGTTCTAAAGAAGGGTCACCGGACCCGAAACGTTAACTCTGATTTTCTCTTCACAGGTACGGCTAGACATGCTGAGCTTTTCCAGCAACTTCTGTTTTTGTATTCTGATAACATTATTACTTTGATGGTATAGTTACTCTGATGGTGTGATTACTCTGATATTATTACTTGTTATCAATGACTCAAAGCAATCCAAACCTACAATATATTTACCATTCTGATGTTATTAGCCCAGGCTTATTGTCGGTGTTAAATTAAGTCAAAAGGCTAGTCCAGTCAAAAAGTCTCAGGCTGTTAATTTTCCTAGCTATCTGGATTAATGAGACGGTAGTTAAAGTTATCTACAAGAGTCAAGGGCAGCTGAATGATGATAATATTGAGGTATTGTAAAGATCACATCATTTTATTTGCTTTGTTTTTTGAATGTAGACTATAACTGCAAGAGAAAAAAAGAACTGTGGCTGCTGGAATTCAGAAACACAAGCAGAAATTGCTGGTGAAATTCAACAGTTCTGGTAGCATCTTTGGAGAGAAAACAAAAGTTAATGTTTCAGATCCAGTGACCCTTCTTCAGAACTGATTGTAGCTCGGAAAAGGCTGGTAAAAGATGCAAAAGATGGGGTGGGGGGAGGACAGAGGGTAAACAATAGGTGGAGATGGAGCTTAGAGAGTGAAAAGCAGTTGGACAGACAAAGGAGGGGTAAAGGCCAGCGTGGGAGAATGAATAGGTGTTAATGGGGACCATTAGTGGCTGACAATGGGTTATTTATGATAGCAGCCCATGTTCCCTCTGACCACACTGAGGAAGGGAAGGGAAGAGTCCGAGATGGACCAGGTGAAGCTGAGAGCGGGGTGTAAATTGGAAACAAAATTTATAAACCTTTCCAATTCAGGATGAGAGAGTAACACCGGTAAAGTCATTGATATCCAGAAAAGATTTGTCAGTGAAGGCCGGAATAGGACTGGAACAAGGAATGTTCAATGTACCCCACAAAGGCATAACTGGGGCCCATGTGGGTACCCATGTCCATCCCTTAGATCTGAAGAAAGTAAAAGGAGTTAAAGGAGAATTTGTTCAGAGTGAGGACAAGTTCAGCCAGGCGGAGGAGGGTGAAAGTTGAAAACTGAGCTGATGAGAAGATGCCATGCAATGTCAAACTCTTTTACAGTATCTCAGAGATGCCGCACTGATAGGTTAAAATTGCAGTCTATTTATATCGATCAAAATAAGGTAACAGCCAACTACTCATTGACAAGTTGATTTACTGATGTCAGCTTTTAGCAATGGCCTCAGTCTGACAATTTTTTTACTTGTGACAAAAGTAGCTCTTCTGGCAAAAAGAAATAAATCCTATGTCTTCCCAGAATTGGTGATTAGTCAGGTTTGATGGTCAGATGTCCTGCTCATACCCTCTGATCCTCTGAATCTGGGGCTGGACTTCTGCGTCTGAGCTATTGAGTTTATAGCTGGGAGGGGCATGTAATTAGCCAGGATGGCAACATACCCAAACTGCAGCCCCTCACAACCAATCCCCACCCCCTTCACAGCCTCTGTCAGAATCAGGTTCGGGATAGGAATCCCCTTGGGAGTCCTTTCTTTCCCACTACCAAGTGAAACCCTTAAGTGGCCAATCAAAAACCACTGAAGGCTCTCATCCTCATCCTGTTACTGTTGGGATTAGCCCCACTGCAGACAGGTTTGTAAGGCACACTGACAAATGGGAGCTGGGCAGCAAACCTTCATCCCAGCTTCTGTAGCAGTGAACAAACAAACATCACCAAGGTGCCGCTGAGCTCCAGGAGCTTCCCATTCCCAATTGGTCATGTGTGAAAGTTGAATAGGCCTTGCCTGCTCAAAGATTCTGTATGACAAACCAACAGAGCAAAGCTTTGCAGTTTGAATGGCCGAGCACCAAATTCAAACAGTTGTAATTAAATGCATCTCACTGCAACTTTAACAGTGAAAAGAGTTATTTTCACAAGGCATTCTGTTCAGCTGCAGTGAGAGGGTGAGAAAATTCATTCCCAGGATTATAGTGTAAGGTTACACTGTGCTGAGGCTGTTCGTCTTTATTCTTAACTTGCCACCTGGTCTCTCGGTGCAGGTCATGGTGTTCACTCAGAAATGTATCTTTTGCCAGGTAGTACTGCAGGCTCCAAGGAGAAGCCACCAACAGAGCACTTGAGCACCAGCTGAAGCACTGAAATTGGACATGTTCCATACAATAACGTTGGACATTAATGATAGGAACCAAGATTAATCACTTAAAAAAAACATTAACTCCCGGGATGTGGGTGTCGCTGGCTGGGCCAGCATTTATTGTGTGTACCTAGTTGCCCCTTGAGAAAGTGGGGGTGAGCTTCCTTCTTGAACCGTTGCAGTCGCTGTGCTGTAGGAAGACCCACAATACCCTTAGGGAGGCAATTCCAGGATTTTGATCCAGCAACAGTTAAGGAACAGCGATATATTTCAGGATGGTTAGTGGCTTGGAGGGGAATTTGCTCGGGTTAGTGGTCCCATATATCTGCTGCCCTTGTTTTTCTCAGACCTCTGACTTGGGCCTTTTAGAAAGCAGGGAGCGAGGAGCTGAGTTACTCACTGCAGGATTCCTAGCCTCTGAGTTACTTGTATAACCACAGTCTTCATACGGTCCAAATCAATTCCTGGTCAATGGTAATCCCCAGGATGTTAATAGTGCCCATACCCTTTGCAGTATCCAGTGCTTCCAACCATTTATTCATATCACATGAAGTGACTCAAATTGGCTGAAGACTGGCATCTGTGATGCTAGGAACTGCTTGGGGAGGCCGAGGTGGATCATCCACTCAGCATTTCTGGCTAAAGGTTGCTGCAAATGCTTCAGCCTCATCTTTGCAGCACTGATGTATTGGGCTCTTCCATCGTTGAAGATGGGGGTATTTGTGAATCCTCCTCCTCCAGTGAGTTATTTAAACGTCCACCATGATTTACAGCTGGATGTGGCAGGATACCAGAGCTTAGATTTGATCAGTTGGCTGTGGAATCACTTAGCTCTGTCTATCATTTAGTGCATTTGTTGTATGGCACATAGGTTCTGGGACTGAAGGATTTGAGTTATCAAGAGAGGTTGGGGAATACAAAACTTAGACGGCATAATTTTAAGGTGAGAGGAGAAAGATTTAAAAGGAGCCTGAGGGGCAACTTTTTCGCATGGAGGCTTGTCCATATTTGAAATGAACTGCTAGAGGAAGTGGTAAACGCAAGTACAGTTACAATGTTTTAAAGACACTTGGCCAGGTATATGAATAGGACAGGTTTAGAGGGATATGGGCCAAATGCAGGCAGATGGGACAAGGTTAGTTTGGGAAACTTGGTAGGCGTAGACAAGTTAGATCAAAGGGTCTGTGTCTGTACTGTATGACTCTATGACTCTTTATGACTCTAATCTTGTTTGGTTTCACCAGGATGACACCTCGTTTTTAGGCGAACACCTCTGCACTCTTTTAGAATCATATAGTCATACACTCTTTATTGAATCTGCATGGTGTAGAGTGGAAATGGTTTCAGTTGTTGAATTCAAAAAGAAATTGGATCATTATCTAGAGAAAAACACATTTACAGGGCTACAGGACAAGAATAGGGGAGAGGTATTGGCTAAATTGTAGTGCGGTCTGGATATAAAGGGCTGAATGGTCTGTATTTTATACTCTTATTCTATAATTATGAGAGCTAGAAAGAGACATGGAATTACAATGTGCGCATCTTATCAAAATATCTTGAAGCATTTTGCACAAAATCTTTCTGAAGTTCAGCAACTGCTGTGTAGAATATATATGCAAGATTGACATGCTATTAACAGGCTTGCCAAAAGCATGACATTTTGAATTTTTTGCATGAATTGTAAGTTTGCATTTCAGCAAACATAACAGCTGACTGTCACATATATTTACAGCTTGTGATTTATCAAAATTATTTTTGAACTGAGCACACAGTTTGTGATCCTGCAAGTTCAAGAATAAATATGTGCCTCGTCTCTTTTCATTTCATCAGTCCCTGGAAAAATGTATGTAAGAGTCAATGTATTATTCCCTCTGAAGGTAAAAATTCCCTCTAGTATCTTCAGTTCAACTTGCTGGTGCTCATATTTTCTCCTGGAGCCACTTTGCTCAAATTTCAAGTTTACAATTCCTTAGTGGTTTTGTTCTCTAAATCTCTATAATCTCCTCCAACTTTCCATTTCTTTTGAAATAAAGGCCAGTGTTCCTTTGCCTTGCCAATACCCACTGATCGTGGATGCTCACATTTTGTGATTCATGTAGGAGGACTCCTAAATTCCTCTGTAGCTTTCTGCAGTCATTCTCCATTTAAATAATATTCAACCTCTCTATTGTTTGCGCCAAAGTGCATAATTTCACATTTTCCCACATTATGTTCCATCTGCCAAGAGTTTGCCCATTCCCTGAACCTGTCTATATCCCTCTATAGATTTTCTGTGTTATCTTATCACTTGCCTTCCTGTGTATTTTTGTGTTCTCTGTAAACTTGGCAAGAGTGCATTCCCTTCCAACATCCAAGTCATGAATATGTATTGTAAGTAATCATGGCCTGCCCTGGTCTCTATGGCATTCCATTAGCTACAAATTGTAATCTTGAAAATGATATCCTCCCACATCCAAAGTCACCTTCCCCCCAATACCCTGTCTTTGATTAAATAGCTAATCCTGTAGCCAGGTTAATATACTTCCCCCACCATCATGGGCTCTGACCCCTATTAATTAGCCTTATGCACCATAACTTATTGAATTACCTTGGCAAAAAATTAAATACATTACATCTATCATTTCTCCTTTACCCATCCTGCTTGTTACCTCCTCGAAGAACTGTAATAAATTTGTCGAATTTGAATGCAGAATACAGGGTGAATGGCAGGATTCTCGGCAGTGTGGAGGAACAGAGGGATCTTGGGGTCCACGTCCATAGATCTCTCAAAGTCGTTACCGAAGTTAATAGAGTTGTAAAAAAGGTGTATGGTGTGTTGGCTTTCATTGGCAGGGAAATTGAGTTTAAGAGCCGTGAGGTTATGCTGCAGCCCTATAAAATTCTGGTTAGACCATATTTGGAAGATTGTGTTCAGTTCTGTTCATTTCATTATAGGAAAGATGTGGAAGCTTTAGAGAGGGTGCAGAGGAGATTTACCAGGATGCTGCCTGGACTGGAGGGCAGGTCTTATGAGCAAAAGTTGAGGGAGCTAGGGTTTTTCTCATTGGAGCGAAGAAGGATGAGAGTTGACTTGATTGAGGTTTACAAGATGATGAGAGGCATAGCTAGAATGGATAGTCAGAGACTTTTTCCCAGGGTGGAAATGACTATTACTAGGGGGCATAATTTTAAGGTGATTGGAGGAAGGTATAGGGGAGATGTCAGAGGTAGGTTCTTCACACAGAGAGTGGTGGGCGTGTGGAATGCGCTGCCAGCAGTGGTAGTGGAGTCAGATACTTTAGAGACTTTTAAGCGACTCTTGGATAGGCACATGGAGGATAGTAAAATGTAGGGTATGCAGGGCAGATTGATCTTAGTAGGATAATAGGTCGCCACAACATCATGGGCCGAAGGGCCTCTACAGTGCTGTACTGTTCTATGTTCTATTTCAAACCCCTTGAGAAACATCATCAACAATGGCTCCACAATATCCTGCAAATTTTCTGGTAGGAATAGACACTCCGACATCAGTGTCCTCCCTCAGGCCAACATCCCTGTATCGAGGCACTGGTTGTGGTCAATCACTAAATGGCTCACATTGCCCACACACCTGGCACAAAGCACCTGACACGAGCTCTCTACACCGAGCTCCGTCACAACAAGTGGTTACCAGGTGGGGAGAGAAAATACTTCAAGGACGTCCTCGAAGCCTTCCTGAGAAAATATAACATCTCCATTACGTCATAGGAATCTCCCAGCTCAAGACCACTCACACTGGAGCAGAAACATCCAGAAAGGTGCTAAAAATCCTGAGCATCTCTGACAGTTTCAGGTGGAGGCTGAAACCAAACAGTGGAAGGAGATTGTGGAAACTCGAGGATATCACCCATCTGATTCAGCAAACACCACCTTCCCCAGCCTGTGGCAGGGGGATCCAGCATTGGGCTGTTCATTCACCTCAGGACCCTCTACTCCACAGAGGAGGAAACTCATCCTCAGTCTCGAGGGACTACCTGAGAAAAAGGGAAGAGAAGGTGAATGTCAAGGGAAGATGGGTAGAAGTCCTCTTGCTGGAGATGGCTATTGCCTAGTTCTTGTGCGGAATGAAAGTTACTTGTTGCTTATCAGCTCAACCCGGAATATTATCTCGATCTTGTTGCATTTGGATTACTTCAATATCAAATGCATTGTTGTCCACATCCTGAGATTCTTGTAAATGATTTGATCTTGGGGATGTGTCTACTTTAATACTTTTCAAAACACCCAGCGCATCCTCTTTTTTTTATGTTGACATCCCCTAGAATATCAACATACCCTCCCGAGACTTGCCATGCACCATGTCCTTCTCCTTTGTGCATACCGATGCAAAGTGTTCATTCAGGACTTCATCAGCTTCCTTCAGCTCCATGCATAAATTCACTCCTTTTTCCTTGAGTGGACCAACCCTTTCTCGAGTTATCCTCTTGCTCCTTATAAAATGCCTTGGGGTTTTCCTTCATTCTATTTGCCAAAGACATATTATGCTCCCTTTTGCCCTTGTAACTCCTTGTTTGAGTTCTTTCCTGCTGTTTTTGTGTTATTCAGGAGTTCTGTCTGTCTTCAGTTTCCAAAACATTACATATACTTCTTTTCTCTTTTAGGCTAAGCTCTCAATTTCTCTTGTTATCCAAGGTTCCTGAATCTTGCCACCTTTACCCTTCATTTTCACAGGAACATGCTCGTTCTGATCTCTAAACAACTGGTCTTTAAAACATTTCCACATGACATGTGTGAATTTACTCTCAAACAGCTGCCCCCAGCCGACGTTCCTGAGTTCCTGCCTAATACTGTGGTCTTTAGCCTTCACACAGTTTAATACTTTCACCCAAAACTACAGTTATCCTTATCTATAAGTAACTTAAAACATACAGAATGATGGTCGCTGTTCCTGAAATGCTCCCCCACTGAAACACTCCCATTGAAAGCTCTTCATGAACTAACAAAACAGTACCAGCACTGAAACAAATTAACTGGCAGAATTGGCTAAATGATTTTTTTTTAAAAATTCATTTACAGAATGGAGGTATCACTAGCCAGATCAGCATTTATTAACCGCCCTCTGGGCAATTAGTAGGTAAGTGTCACCAACATTGCTGTGGGTCTGAAGTCACATGTCAACAAGACCATAGAACATAGAACATAGAACATAGACCATTACAGCGCAGTACAGGCCCTTCGGCCCTCGATGTTGCGCCGACCTGTGAAACCAATCTGAAGCCCATCTAACCTAAACTATTCCATTATCATCCATATGTTTATCCAATGATAAGGATGGCAGTTTCCTTCCCTAAAGCACATTCATAAGCAAGATGAGATTTTCCCTGCAAATTGACAATGGGCTCATGGTAATCATTAGACTCCTAATTGTAGATATTTATTGAATTCAATTTGCATCATCTGCTATGGCAGGATTTGAATGCAGGTCCCCCGAACATTACCTGGGTGTCTGGATTAATCGCCTAGTGACCACTGGGTCATCACCTTCCCTCAGCAGCATTGTGCAGCATTCCATAATTCTATGATGGATGTATATTTGTGACCAGGGAACTAGTCAGATAATAGATGCTTGCCTTATCGTTCAGGTGGGGGAGGTCTGGGTGCTCTAGGCTCACAGACTGCTTTTGAATATTCAAGCATCCTGTGTCCAGCTACCAGCTATCTCAATGTCACTGAATCAATGAGAAAACAGTGACAGTTTCTTTGCTCACACATCAGAAAGTAACGTCATTCCAGCTCTCACCACTTTCACTTCACCCCAATGATAATTCCCTGGCAGTTAACATTCTGGTGTATTTTTTTCTTTATTTTTGGACAAAGTTGAGATTTTTTATATTAATGTCAACAAGTATTATTGTCAATAGTGAATAAGATACTACAACTTAACTAAATGAAATGTAACTGCAGTCCTTAAGATTTATTTAATTTAAAACATTACTGAATTATTGCATTGATTTTTAGTTTTTAAGAAGTTACAGCACTCGAGAATCAGCATCCTTTAATGTAAAAAACAAAGAAAATGTTGGAGAAACTCAGCAGGTTCTGCAGCATCTGTGGAGAGAGAAGAAGAGTTAACGTTTCAAGTCTGATATGACTCTTTTTCAGTTCTTCTTCAGTTCTGAAAGAGTTATATCAAATACAAAACATTAACTCTGTTTCTCTCTCTGCAAATGCTGCCTGACCTGCTGAGTTTCTCCAGCATTTTCTATTTGTTTCAGATTTCCAGCATCTGCAGTATTTTGTTTTTAACATCCTTCAATGCCTCACTCAAATGTTCACAGAATGAGCCTTGGCAGTTATTGGGGACAACAGGGGCAAAACTTCAAACGGCCTAAACTCATTAGATCGTGGCAGGAGGAGATGATTCTAACACCTGGCAAGGGCCCTGGTAGAGCATAGGGAAGTTGGCATGGAGCTTTGAGCCAAACTTTCTATGGTGTATTCCCTCCGCCCCATGTTTAATTGGCTGAATTGCTCCAGAGCAGTATTATCCCCCATTGGGTCAGTATTGTTCACAGTGAACCAAGGGAACTGTCTCCCCCATTGGGTCAGTATTGTTCACAGTGAACCCGGGGAAGTGTATACCCCATTGGGTCCGTATTGTTCACAATCAACCCAGGGAACTGTCTCCCCCATTGGATCAGTATTGTTCACAATGAACCCAGAGAACTGTCTCTCCCATTGGATCAGTATTGTTCACAGTGAACCCAGGGAAGTGTATCCCCCATTGGGTCCGTATTGTTCACAATGAACCCAGGGAACTGTCTCCCCCATTGGATCAGTATTGTTCACAATGAACCCAGGGAACTGTCTCCCCCATTGGATCAGTATTGTTCACAGTGAACCCAGGGAGCTCTCTGCTGTGTAACATTTGCCTATTGTCAGGAAACTATCTTTTAGCAAATGGGAAAGCTTGATTCTGTTTCTTGTTTCATAAACTTAATCAATTTTATTGAATCATTTCAAATTTTTTTTTACATTCTACAAACCCTTTTTCTTATTCATTTTTCAAATGAAGAAATTATCTGACTGCTGGTAGAAAGTGATTGTGCAAAAGGAGCACGGCTGAAGTGAGGCAAAGTTTTTTTAACTCCGTGAGTAGTTAGGGTCTGTACTGCACTGACTGGAACTGTGATGGAAGCATGTTCAGTTGAGGCATTCAGGGGAGAATTGGGTGGATATTTTAATAAAAATGACATGTAAGGGTGTGGGCATAAAGTAAGCAGATTGGCACCAGTTAATGAAGTTCATTTAACAAGCTGGTACAGCCATGATGACCTGAATGGCCTTTCTGCAATGTTACAATTCTGTAATTCTGCACTGCAGCAATGCTTGATGGTATTATTTCTCAAATCACATCACTATAACTTTGTTTCTGTTGCTCTTTCACATAATAATTGAATACCCAGAGCTCACACCAGTCAGAGTCAGTCTGCCCAACATCAACCTGTTCAAGCATGGTCTCAACTTGATTGGGAGAAAGAAGGACATTCTTCAGCATTCAGTTTTCCAATATCTATTTTGGGATTTATAACAGCTTAAGTTTAGAGGAATTTCAAGTATATTATTGTAAATTTATCTCACATGGCATTAAACCACAGAGCAGTCACATGTTAGAAATGATTATTAGACACAGTCAAAATGTGTCTTCAGAAAGTGTTACCCCATCGCATCAATTTAAAGAGGTGACCACTCAGATAGAACATTCTAGGAAGCTTTCACACACATCTTCAAGTGGTTTCTTTCACATCAGCTTCATGTCGTCTGGCTGTTCAGAGCAGCTGAGACTGAGCTGAGTAACAACGGGTCTAGTGTGAGACTGACGGTCTGGCCACTGAGCATGATTGGTGAGTGAATGCCCCAGGTCCTGGGAAGATATGCACAGAAAGGGCAGTGTTGGCTTTGAGCAACAGCGTAAACAAGACAATATCAGACCAGCCTCACGACAACCAACTCTCCAGGTTCTGAACTACAGTAAATTCAGTAAACCACAGTTTGGGGTGGCACAGTGGCGCAGTGGTTAGCACTGCTGCCTCACAGTGCCAGGGACACGGGTTCAATTCCAGCCTCGGGCAACTGTCTGTGTGGAGTTTGCACATTCTCCCCGTGTCTGTGTGGGTTTCCTCTGGATGCTCCAGTTTCCTCCCACAGTCCAAAGATGTGCAGGTTAGGTGGATTGGCCATGCTAAATTGCCCATAGTGTTCAGGGATGCATAGATTAAGTGGGTCTGGGTGGGATGCCCTGAGGTTCAGTGTGGACTAGTTGGGCCAAAGGGCTTGTTTCCACACTGTAGGGATTCTATGACAAAGCCCAGCACCAGTTGTACATAGTATATCCCTGTGACTGAGACCATGCTGCTTCAGCAAGCATTGATTACTTCCAGAAAGATTTCTTGGTAGAAATCTACATTTATTCATTTAGCTGTGATAAGATGATATAATTTTGCTAATTTTAATTTTGGGAATGCTGTGAAATGAATGTATAAATAATGAATTTGTTCGATCATTGTTTTTTGATACAAGGTAGTGTGGCTGTTTCTTTGCAATTGTTCTCTTCTCAGCGTATTCGACATTTGCCTCCTACCAGAAGGTAAATGAATCGGAGATGAGATGAAATGTGAATTATGTTCACACAGCCATGCATTGCCACTGTTATAGCTTTGGGTCGCACTTTGTCTGCGCTTAGACCCTGAGCAGTAAGGCGACGGTCGTCTCATAAAAAAATACTGTTGATTCATGTGACAGTTAGAGATGCAAACTCAAGAAGATATCAAGTGCTGATCTCAATTATATAACAACTAGCTGTCATCTGCTGTTTATTTAATGTAAAAACTTAAGCATTTGGAGTTGACAGCTGATTCTGATCCTTCTGCTGATATTTCAATGAATATATATAAGTAAATTCCCTCCGTTAAGAGCTGGTTAAATTCTTTGCAGCCACTCTGAAAGTTAGTTACTGAGTAAATTTCCAATCCGATTTCCCTGGGTATTATAACTACAGTAAAATTTTCAGAGAACTACCCAATTTATCTCATTATTCCACTTTGGTGTTCACACCTTTTTCTGCCAACCTACTGCTAATTTGATTTCTAGACAGCAAAACATTTTGAAGAAGTAGGAGTCCTTAGTGAAGAATGTGTTTCCAATGAGCTTTGTTCATATTCGTTAAAGGAATGGACTTGGCGAAAGATTTTATGAGTTGATGCATAGATATTCTGGTCCAGATTTAAAGCTGGAGAAATTGTCAATTGGTGGCACAGAACGTGAGTATTGCTTTAAAATGAAACTGGTTAAAACTTTTGATTTTGTACCCATCAGGATAATTCACAGAAATACCAATTTAAAGTAAAACAACTGCATGTGAGGACAGTGCTGATTGGTTGGAAAGTGGAATCTGGTGGAGGTGCTGTCATGGAAAAAGATAACTGTAGGGTAATGGCTACCCAGATCAGATCATTTCTCACAAAAGCAGCCAGGTAAC
Organism: Rhincodon typus; assembly: GCF_021869965.1. Lineage (NCBI taxonomy): Eukaryota > Metazoa > Chordata > Chondrichthyes > Orectolobiformes > Rhincodontidae > Rhincodon > Rhincodon typus. The sequence continues at coordinate 150,359,683 of NC_063333.1, read as the reverse complement.
ATCCTGAAAAGTGCCCAGTTTATGCCCTCTTTCCTCAGAAATAAAGGGTATCTCAAAGTTTTGAGTAACAGATGAAGCAAGCTGTTTAACATTGCTACTACAGAATAGGAATATAGTAACCTAGGAACAGAAGTAGGCCTTTCTGCCCTTTGAACCTGCTCCATCATTCAATATGTTGATGGCTGATCAAATACTTCAAAGCCCTTTACCCACTCCATTCCCATAACCTTGTAGACCATTGGGAATCAAAAATCTATCAATCTCAACATTAAACACAGTCAAAGACTGAACTTCAACAAGCCTCTGTGGTACAGAATTCGAAAGGTTAACAACCCTCTGAATAAAAACATTTCTCTCCACCTCAAATGTAAATGGCATTCCCAATATTTTTAAATTGTTCACCACCCCCCTGCAACAGTTCTACGCTCCCTTTCTCCAGCTACTCTGCCTGTCCCAAGAAATATTTTGTCAGTTTTAATGAGGTCATCTCTAATTCTTCAAACTCTGGAGAATACAGGCCTAATTTGTTAAATATGTCTTCATTAGAGAGTGCCAGCATCCTAGGAATCAGTCTGGTGAACCTTTGTTGCATCTCTTCTGTAGTAACAATATCTTTCCTGAGATAAGGAGACCAAAACCACACAAACTACTCCAGGTGCAGTCTAACCAAAGTCCTATACTGTTAGAACAAGACTTCACTACTCCAGTCCTCAAATCCTCTTGCAATAAACACTTACATTCCAGTACCCTTCCTGATCGTTTGCTGTTCCAGCATGTTAGCCTTCGGCAACTTATTGATAAGGACACCTATGTCCCTTTGTACATCTACACTTTGGCTTAAGGTGAGAGGGGAAAGTTTTAAAAGGGACCTGAGAGGTAACTTTTCATACAGAGTGTGGTGTGTACATGGAACGAGCTGCCAGAGGAAGTGACAGAGGCCAGTACAATTGCAACATTTAAGAGACATTTGGACAGGTGCATGGATAGGAAAGGTTTAGAGGGTTATGGGCCAAATGCTGGCAAATGTGACTGACTCAGTTTAGGAAGTAGGTCAGCATGGATGAGCTGGACCAAAGAATCTGCTTCCATGCTGTGCAATTCTATAAATACTCTGCTCATTGACTTCTCCCACAAAAATGGATGAACTCACGTTTTTCTGCATTCTATCTGCCATGTTCTTGCTTATTCACTAAGCCTGCCCAAATCCTTTTGAAGCTGCTTTACATCTTCCTCACAACGCACATTCCCCCTTGACTTTGTACCATTTGCAAATTTCAAAATTTACATTCGTATTTCATTTGGTCCCTACCTCCACATTGTTGCTAGATATTATGAATAGCAGTGGTCCAAGTATTGATCCTTGTGGTACTCCACTCATTCCTACTCTCTGTTTTCTGTCTGTTAGTAAACCATGAACCCATGGCTGTACATTACATCATATCGCATAGAACATAGAACATAGAACAATACAGCACAGGAACAGACCCTTCAGCCCACTATGTCTGTGCTGAACATGAGGCCATTCTAAACTAACTTCACCTACCTGCACATGGTCCATTTCCCTCTTTCCTCTACCTGTTCATGTGTCTGTCTAAACACTTCTTAGACTTTGCTAATGTGTCAGCTTTTACCATCTCCCCACCAGCACGTTCCAGGCATCTATCACTCTCTGTGTAAAAAAAAATCTCTCGCACATCTCCTTTAAACTTTCTCCCTTTCATCTTAAACCTATGCCCCCTAGTATTTGAGATTTCCACCCTGGGAAAAGACTCTGACTTTCCATCCTATTCATACCTCTCATAATTTTAGATACTTCTATTAGGTCGCCACTTAGTCTCTGATACCTGAGTAAAAAATTTTAATTTTCTAACCAGCCTCTTATGGGGGACTTTATCAAAACTTTTCTGAAAATCTAAGTAAAGATCTAAGTAGCAACAGGAGTTACGATCATGATTGCTGCCATCAAGCTAAAAAGATGTTCTATCCATTCGACAAATGAGTGATGTGGTGCAGGAATTTTAGTGCCTGTGTGATGCCAGGTGTATAAGCTATTCACAACAAGCAAGGTACTGACTGCAACCAACTAGCCTGCTATTGCAAAGCTTGCAATACAGTGTCCAACATCAGATGTGATTTTGCAATTGGACAATATTTGCTGGAGAATCCCGAGTGTGCAAAGAACTACACTGGCAGCAATTTAGGATTGTCAGTCAGCCTCACAATGTGATGTATTTGCATGTATTGGAAGCTACACATAATATTAATACACAGGACCCTGTTCTTTACAGGCAGAATGATTATGTTCATGCACTGTACCTGTTTCAATTCAACAAAATACTTGACATTCATTTGCTGATTATTTGACAAGGCAATAACTTGGCCAATTAATGTCAATCTGCTTTAAAATTTAAACAAAGACTGCCAGTTAATTATTGGTCATCACGAGCTGGTATATTCTCCATGGTATTGCAGCTACCAATTGGAGTCCCTTTGCCAACCAATCAAGTATCTCCTCTGATACAATATAAATGTGTTGTTTTCCCTTTACTTTTGAATTCTTGCAAATTGTCCTGATGAGTGCAAGATGAAAATCTTTAACAAAATAATATCTTTCTTTCAGTGATACAAGACAAACTGTGTGGTTGGTCCTCTAGCTGATAATGCATTTCTCAGAGGAGGAATGTGTTTTTGCTTCTCGTGAATATGGAAGTGGAAAATGTGTGCCATTGAAGATGATTAAAAACACATTATTATAATCTTTATTTCAGTGATATGTAAATGGCACTGAAATCAGACAAGGTGAAGCAGCAATACTTCTCATTGTAATACCTGTCACCTGGGCACTTAATAAAACCCATTTGACGGACCTTTCATCTTGGACAGCACACATCGTCACATTAATAACATTGCACAAGTTGAAGTCAGAATCCACACATGCAGCTTTTTCAGGCTAAAGTGAACTAGGTTATATATAATAAAAAAAACTCACATGAACCAGGTGATTCACAATTGGTAAAACAATGTGGACTAACAAATTCAACAGAAATACACTAGGTATTGGAAAATTCCTTAGCAAGATTATCTAAAAGTTTAGCTATATTCAGCTATAAGAATAAATTATGAGCAATAACAAATCGCTAGTTGAAAATGTCATTGTGTTATAAACCATCAAGGGGAGGAATTGGATGAGGCTGGAGCAGGAGTATTGATCAATGTTTACCCAAATCCAATCATTGCACTGTAGGCAACATTGTTGCTGCCACTAATTGCAATAACTGGGGAATACAGTTCAACATGGAACAGATTTGCTGAATGGCTGTACCACCTAAATCCAACCTGCAGTAATTATAACCAATCGGCTATAAAGGAGAGTACAGCTAGTGGTGAAGAAAGGAGGTAATGAGAATGAGGAGACAGTTTGAGAGTGTCTCCAAAGTTCTCCACTATGGCAGAGGAGGCTTTGTGCAGGAAGTGGAGAGAGATGCCCTTCCCTCATGAGGGCAAATATCTCTCCAGCTCAACACTGAGCAGACCATGTGGGAGCAGAGAGCCAAGGAGCTCAATGTCAGCAACCTAGCCCCAAGAACCTGGATAAACAGCCAAAATATGTGAGGCTATGCCATTACAAATGAGCTATGAACCACGCACACACTGTTTCATATTGCCTTCATTCACCTCCCATCACTCTGAGCTCACAATTTATCTCTTCACCACAACCTCAAAGAGTTCACACTGCTGCAGCCTTATACTCATATCTCACACAGTGCGACAGGTACATCTTCCAAACACATTGCACCATCCTCACTGACACACATCTCTCTGTGTCACAGGGGAAGTTCTTGTATAATCAGAGGTAACAGTACCTAACAAATGGGGGACAGGTATAGCGGCAGGTCCTCACCTACATGGACAAGATGGTGATGACAGTTATTGGTATGTTGATGACTGAGGGTCTGATTTGGAGGTTGGGGGTGTGTTTGATACAGTCATTGTATTCAATATATTGATATCCCACTTCGGTCTCATTCCACAATCTCTGCTGATGTAACAGCTATAACTTGTATCAACAACTCTTTTACCCAATGTCCCACCCACACTAGGTGTGCCCTTGATCCTTCGTGCTTTCTGATATCTGATTGGTCAAACAACGGGACAGGAGGCTGAAGGCCAGAAAAAGAAGCAACAGATGATAATGAAACAGTGTACATTGTGGGGATCTGCCACAGAGGGATCTGCCCATGGAGGTGTAAACAGTAGAGGAATCTGCTCATGGCAGTGTAAACAACAGAGGGATCTGCCCATGGAGGTGTAAACAGCAGAGGGATCTGTCCATGGAGGTGTAAACA
>NC_063333.1:150345391-150355327 GCF_021869965.1 Rhincodon typus | reverse complement strand
ACAGCAGAGGGATCTGTCCATGGAGGTGTAAACAGCAGAGGGATCTGTCCATGGAGGTGTGTGGCAGAGGAATCTGCTCATGGATGTCAAACTCTCTTCCCACTCATTCTCGTTTGCTTTGCAGTATCACATAGTCATGATATACCCAAATAACATCCATCAGTTGAGAAAGAGCGGAGCTAAAGTTTCTGTCTTCCTTGATACTGCCAGATTTGCTGAGTTCTTCCACCGTCCCTGTTTGTACTTCACTTTTCCAGCACCTGCAGTAATCTGTTTATTTTTTAGCTCATTCATGTCATATTAGCCTTGTTGGCTGAGTTGGAATTTGTTAACCATCTCTAATACAACTGATTGGCTCTTTGGGATCACATATAGACCAGGTAAGGACGGCAGATTCCCTTCCCTACAGGATATTAGTGAAGCAGATGGGTTATTCAGACAATTGACAATGGTTTCATGGTCATCATTAAAGCAGCTTTTATTTAAAGAATTTGTTTTATTTGTTTCAAATTTCACCATCATTAATCTAACATTAACATTTATGATAACTAGCCTTGTGACATTATCATTACATCACTACTTCCATTGTAACAGTCTGAGAACTGGATAGATTGGATTGGGTTGTGGAATTCACCATGTAGTGAGATGGAAGGCAAACATTTTGTCCTAGCGAGGAAGGAAATGTTACCCCAGAATCTGTTACATGCTGGGCATATTGAATATGAAGTTGTGATTCTTTGTCCACTTTGATTATCACCATCTCAAAAATCAGGTTAGCCATTTTGCTAATGCTAAAGCAGTATTTCATTAAAATAGATGCTGGAGATTTTCCAAACTTTCTGTCTGCACAAGTGAGATGACAGCCAGCACTTCTGGATGCAATCTGTTTCCTCTCCAACTCTGATGAATATCTTGACTGCTGGATGAGATGTCAGTTCATGAAAATAGTTGCTTGTTCAAAATCAATCTAATTAGCCCAGTAAAACTGTCAAACCTTGTGCCTGCTATGTTCTTTCAAAGTGTCAATGCAGAATCACGGGGATCAGATGTTGCCAACTGGTACCTGGTTGAGCATTGATAAAGAGAAATAGCCGCTTAAACACAATAAGTGTTACCTCGATTTAGAGATTGCTCTAGCAAAATGTGGTTATTAAAAATTATACGCTGTTATCTTGCTCCATTATTTATCAAGGCACCATTTCCATGTAATGTGCATGCAGTCCTATTAAAAGAGATTATCAGCATGGATCAAAAGATCTTTACTTCATGTCCTCATTACAAATTGTCTTGATATTTACTACATCAAGATTGCTGGAGAGCAACTGCTGAAGATGCACATGACATTAAGTTTTTAAATGTGTATAATGTAATGTTAATTTATCATCATTGTGTATTAGGAAGCACTTGAAACAAGCTATGCACTTGTAGAGGTCAAAATGTTGGCATGAACTATCTGCCCTTTAGAATTCATGAAGAGTGTGGAGAAAAGCCATTGTCTAGACTAGCACCTCATGGATTAAGCATTTGTACCACAGATGTATAAACCTGAATTTTAGATCATCCGAAGTCATATTTCAGTTTGCTGAGAGGATTAACTGAGAATTATTCCAATGAACCAGGCAAGAAACAATGCACCTTCAAGAGGCAACATTGAAAATAAATTTCACAAAAGAAGTTTGAAGAGATTCTCCTGGCAGGAAACAAAAGTAAAAGGGTTGAAAATTAAAACTTTCCTCATTAAATAACAGCACAAAAAGCAAGACGTCCAAAGAACATTTATCAAAGGTCATTCTTTGTAGAGCTTTCTGGAAACTATGAAATGATTTTGGCAAGAGAAATCTTCATTGATAGGAATTGACATTTAAAACAATGAAATAACAAGGTGTAGAGCTGGATGAACACAGCAGGCCAAGCAGCATCAGAGGAGCAGGAAAGCTGACGTTTCGGGCCTAGACCCTTCATCAGAAAAAAAAAGAGAAAAAAAAAACAATGAGACAGGTTTTATATTGACATTCCTGACAAAATTTGAAACTATTTAAAAATCAAAGAAATGCAGTCAGTAAAAAGGATCAATAACAAACAGAAACTGATGAGTTTAGACATTATTGATAAATTAGTTGATACAAAATATTCATTACCTCTGCAGCCATGATGGATGCATTACTGATCACAAAAGGGCTTTTATTTGGAAACATAATAGGAAGACAATGCACAAAAACTGCAAACTGGAGCTGAAACAACAAAAACTCAGCCATTAAGCTGGACTTTCCTGATGCTTTAATTGTTTCGAATGAAAATGGTAGAGGGAACAACGTATGACAAAGGGCCTCCTGTCACTTGTACTTTGCTCTCTCCTTTGCCCATTGGCTGCATTTTCCATCCAGCAGCAGAGGGGGTAGTTTGTGTTGCTGTGTGGCTTATGTCTCAGAGTCTGCTGTGAAGATTGGAGAGATGTTTCTCCATGTCTCTATGGGGGACAACAATGGGTTCTCCTGACCCATGAGTGGCTGCTATCTGATATTGGTAGATTCTGCAAATGCTTGTAATTTAACCGTTGTGTACAGCCCTGTGCTCTGTGAGTACATCTCTCAACCGTCCACTCACTTTCCCATCCTTTCTTCACCATCTTTAGCATATGCCATCTTGGTATACGTGACAACTCCCAGAATCTTGTATTTGTCACCTCTTCCAGGATTTGGAACCGGGTGAGGGTTGTTTGAGATAGTTCACTGTCAGCAATCCTCCTTAATCATTGCTTTGTCTACAGCCCATTGAGTGACTAGTGGTGGGGGATATACCACTATGGAGGATCTCCAGAAGAGGCGTTGTCCTTAGATAACTGGGCGGGGGGGGGGGGGGGGGGGTCGCTGGCGGGGGGGGTGGTGATTGCATGATAACAATGAGTACAGCTTCATTTGGTGAGGTGGAATGACTGGGACCTTAAGGGACTGGTATAGATCCATCAGCTCCCTCTGACAACAAGAGTAGAACTCCCTGTCTCCACCTCTCGACTGTGTGTGGCATCAGTAGCATGGGTGCAGCCAATGGAACATGAACATTAACTCCTTCAGAGCCATTACCTCATACAACTACACACATCTCAATTTCAATGCCACATCCTATTTTCATTGTACACCAGGGTCCCCAGGTTCTCACAGTTCATTATCCTTTTTCCAACCATTTCTCTATTGCTGCTTGGTCTATAGCAATAACAGGACCCACCCTTCCAGTGTGATAAATGGAGGCAGAGGGTGAAACTGAGGCCTTCTCACTGATTATTATGCTCCAGTTTTTAGAATCCTGAGACCGCTTCACATCACATCCTAGCAGTTATGTTGCTGCAGTGTTACCTGGATTCCTTATCCAGAGGGAAAATCCAGTACAAATGATAAATGAGATATTTGGTCCAAGGAGTGGAGTTCACAGAGGTCAGTGCTGGGAGAACAACAATTCATGTTATCCATTAACAATCTGGACAAGGAAGTGAGGACATTGTTACCAAGTTTGCAGATGATGCAAAGATAGGTAGAGGGATGGGTAGTTGTTGAGAAAGGGGGAAGGTAGCATAAGGACTTGGACAGGCTCAAATAGTGGGCAAGAATCATAAAATCCCTACAGTACACAGAGAGATCATTCAGTCCATCGAGTTCACACTGACCCTCCAAACAGCTTCCCACCCAGATCCACCCAGACCCACCCTGACCCACCCCCTAACCTATCCCCATTACCTGGCATTTTCAATTTCTAACCCACCTAGTACATCCCTGGGCACTATAGGCATTTTCCCATGGCCATTCAAATTCAACAGAAAACTCTGTTAAATCCAGACTTGATTACACACTGATCTCTGGCTGAGGTTATGACTGGAGCCCCCAACAACAAAAACCAGAGGTTAACCAGTGTTCTGAAATGAGGAACCAGGCACTGACCTGTTCATATTAAAGACTACACATTAGTGAGTGTTAATGAGGGATCTTCCTCAATAGCGGCACTGTGAACGACCAGCAATAGGATAAGTGCCCAGTAAAAAGGCAGTATTCTGGCTTAAGTTAAGTAGTGGGCTTTTTTAAATAATCCAGTCACACTCTCCTGAGGTCAGCTCGTTAAATGCAACCACTAAAGGGGATCGAACACATCCGCACCAAATGTGAGTTTAATTGCAGCTCTCATGCAGAGAGTGACACAAACCTGTTAATGCCTAAACCCAGTGCCTTCCACTCAAAACTCAAAGCCACTGTCCTTTTTTGTCTGAGCTTTACCATTTAATGTATTTTAAATGTTACTTTGGGGCAAATAATCATTTGTGAAGAGCAATGTGAAGGCTTTGGAGAGAGTACGGAAGCAGTTTAGCCGGACGTTTCCTGGTTTGGAGGGTATTAGCGATGGGGTGAGATTAGATAAACTTGGTTTGTTTTCACATGAATGTCAGAGGCTGCGAGGTGATTTAAAAGAAGTTTACAGAATTATGATATGGATAAAGTGGATAATTGGAGTCTTTTTCTCAGGGTAGAAATTTCAATTACTAGGAGACATAGGTTTAAGGTAAAAAGGGAAAAGCTGAAAGGAGATGTGAGAGGCAGGTTTTTTTTCAGAGGGAATGTGCTGCCAGAAGAGGTGATGGAAGCAGATCCAATAGCAACATTTAAGAGGCATCTTGACAGATACATGAGGAGGAAGGGAATAGAGGGATACAGGCTGAGTAGAGCAAAAGTTTTTTTGGTTTAGAAAGGCATTGTATGTCAGCGCAGGCTTGGTGGGCCAAAGGGCATTTTCCTGCGCTGTACTGTACTTTGTTTTTTGATGCAAAGTGCCATTGGGTGGAGGTTCACTGGTGATGCTGAGGTGCTGGTGTTCCCAGCTGCTAGTACATTCTTGGGAAACTTTTCTCATGTTGGAGATAAGGTGGAATAATTCAAATACTGAGGCTTTGGTGCAGGCAAAACTTCAGTGAAACAAGAGACAAACAGAAACCGAGACAGGAGGTGGACCACATTCTCCAGCATCTCACAACTTTAATGGCTGACCAGGTGAGAAAGTATCCAAGTTCTGTTTTAGCCACTGATTCCTGGGTTGACAAAGCTCTCACATGTAGAGAGCGGCTCTCTGTTAGAAACATTATATGGTGAAAGCAGCAACAGAGGGCACTGCAGTACCATTATTAACACACCAGAGAATTCAAGAAAGCTCTTCCTCCTAAAAAAAATTTCTGTGCCCTTTATTCTTAACATTCAAAAAGTGAAAAATTCCAAAATGTGCATTATTGTATGCACCCCATTTATGCCTCTCATTTGCATTTACTTGAATGGGATGTATTGATCCCCAACTGTCCACTTCTTCTGTATAAATTAGAAGATTCAAGTCAATTATTCCTAAAGTAATTTGTATAATTTTTCTATGATGATTGGAAGGAATGAAGTTCCTTAATTTCATGCATTGAATCCACAAAGACTTAATTCCAAATTGCAGAAGTAGTTAATAAAATGTCCATATTTAATTCACATTCTGATTTGTACTGAAGACAGACAATTGAGATCCACAAAACAAAAACTGGGTTGAATTTTTCTAGAGTTAATGACAATAAGGACTGCGATGCTAGGATCCAGAGTCTATAGGTGGCTGGAAAAGCACAGCAGGTCAGACAGCATTCGAAGAGCAGGTAAGTCAACGTTTCGGGCCAAAACCCTTCATGTCCTTCTCCATTCTGACATCATCTACCTACACTCCATCTCCATCATTGCCTTCTCACAGTCACTATCTCTATCGCTGCACCCCCACCTTCCATCAAGCTCCATGCTCTATCACTCTCACTGTTAAAATGGAACATTTACCCTCACTCACTCTCTCACACCCCAGTTCTCCCACATACTAACCCTGTGTGCCCTCTATGCTGCCCACTCACTCGCCTGCATTACCCCTCAAACAGTGAGTCTCATACTCGGGTTCACCATCTTGGTGACCTCCCATCAAATGTAAACATTCCTTTCCTGGTGTCTCTCCCCATCAACCCCACCGGCTTTGCATTTCCACAAGTTCCCCTCCAACCCGGCTATCTTGGCTACTGGCCAAGTGCTGCAAAATGGGATTAGAATAGTTAGGTGCTGCATTCTGATTGGTGCAGACAAGAAGGATCTGTCTCTGTGCTGTAGATCTCTATGGCCGTATGACTGTAAGTCTTCATCTGCCCATTTTACCTTCTAGCCCTCGGCATAATAAGTAACGATGCCAGATCTAGTAATGTTGTGTCCCGCATGGAAGCCAAGGTGTTGTTTTGAGCCAGTAAGCCCCTCCACTCTCACATTACTCCTCTCTCCCCCATGTTTTATCTGCTCCCTTCTGCTGATATTTCAGAAGTCCCCACTTCACTGTTGTAATCCTTCAGTAGCCCGGTAGTCTGCCTCCAATGCCCACAATTAAGCTCCTCAGTCTCCCTCCTGCAGCAATGGTCCCTGATAAACATCCCCATGACTTTTCATGGACAAATCCCCAGGACTGAGTACAGTGCATTCCTTTGAACAATTGAAGCAGACGGTACCGAATGATGCATGACCAGAGCCTGGCTGATCTCTGTGCAGCTTCCAGATGGACCTCCCTTGACCTCCCCAGGCCGGTCATACTGGACACAAAGGACTGACTGTGACCCACTGTCTGGTCTTTAAAGGTACAGACCCCTGACCCTGACAGCCCCAAGCACTGATTGATATTAGGGGCTGCCCTTGACTGACTGTGCCAGGACCCACTGAGTGATGGATGTCTCCTTGGATGTGACTGAGGACTATTCCCCTTTGACTTTGAGAAATGGCCATTTGCTTGCTGCACGTACATTTTGCTTTATGTGTAAGCTGCTGGGACACATGGTGCAGGAGTGAGGGCGATGCAGCAGCACAGTGCTGTACATGTCCACCCCCTTTTGGCTGATCACTGCTCACACCAGGCCCAAGTTGCCAAGCTTTGGGTCTGCACTAAACAGCAAGTTGAGATAGAAACACAGAGAGCTTTTTAGCTCCTGCTGAGAGGGCAAAGTAAAAAGGCCATGGAAGGTAGGGGCATGTTGAGCATCCAGGGGGTCACTAACAGAATGAGCATTAAGAAAGTGAGTAAGTATTCCCGAGGTTCTGCCTGGTCCAGTCCCTGAGCTGGGAACCTGTCCCTGCACACTGTGTCCTGGCAGCAGCATTACATTGTGAGGAGTCAGTACACTCCAAATGCAGCACCGATGTGCAGGACCATACGGTAAATGGTTTGAGATGTGCCATGTTAGTGCACAGAGGCTGATATATGTCCAATATCAATGTCTGGTGGTTGTGGGCTTCATGCAGTCATTGTCCATGGAATGTGTCCTGACACATTGGTGCCCGAGCCCAAGATAGGATAAAATAGAAGAACCTTTATTATCACATGTACATGGAACATAGAACAGTACAGCACAGTACAGGCCATTCAGCCCATGATGTTGTGCCGTCCTATTGTCCTACTAAGATCAAATTACCCCGCATACCCTACATTATACTATCATCCAAGTGCCTAGCCAAGAGTCGCTTAAAAGTCTAGTGTATTTGACTCCACCACCACTGCCACATACCCACCACTCTCTCTGGCTATCCACTCTATCTGCGCTTCTCATCATCATGTACTCAAATGACTGCAGTGAAAAGTTTGTAATGTCATTGCTTTGGTGCCACCTTAGGTACAGGGTACCTGGGCACAGATACTTTTAAGTGTTTTTTACAGAACTGAAAGAGTTAAAAGCAAAGCATAGGAATACAAAGTTTTAAAAATTACTTGAATTACTCAAAGTCTAGAATAAGAATAAAGAATTAAAAAGTACTCCAATTATAGTCCTTTTCATGGAGTCCGTGCCCACTGGACTTCAGAACATGAGGCGTAGCTGCCTCCACGAGCCAGGCTCCAGCCCACAACTCACCTTCAGGACCCACCTCCCAGGCTGGCCTAGTCTCGGACTGACTCCCATTCCGCTCTGGCATGGTCTCTGACTCGTATCCCGAGCCGTGCTAGTCTCAGACTCGCCTCCATTCACCGTTCCCTCCGGGAAAGTTTAAGAAGTTAAAAGGTTGGGAGTGATGGAAGAAAAATTGCAGAAAGGAGGAAAAAGAAGAAAGAAAAAGGAAGATGAACTGGTGAAGCAGAGGAGCCACAGCAGGAGTGTCCTATTGTGCTGCCACCTTGGACCTAATGGCCCAATGGCAGTCTAGAGGAGCGAGCTGCAAAGTGGAGTCACCTGGTACCTGCTCGAACTTCCATGTTGGGAATTGTCAGGATCTGGTTTCTGTCTGATGGGTAGGAGAATGGGAGCCTGCATATTAATGAGGCAAGATTAGATAATAATTAGGACTGCAATGAACAATAAATCCCATGAATAGGTCTCTTTTTGCTCACTGGCAAAATTCTCACCTCGTCTCAATATCCAGGGCTTGGTTGGAAAATGTGATATTTTGGTCTTGATGTTGAGAAGGCCCTCCCTTGACATTTCACTTGACTTTTCTAAATTTCTCACCACAGCCTACGTTGTTCAGAGTCTGAGAAATTCTGCCTCTTGTCTATATTAAGAATATTGCATGGGTGGAAACATTTACACTCAGGTTTGATTTGAAAAATATCATAACTTTCTGAAATATTTTGTTCAGATTTAATGACACAGATTTCAATAAAGCTGCACAGTTTGCTGGAATAATACAAAAACCACTTTGAATGATATATGGACTTCATACAATGATCACACCAACGCAGAAAGTGAGATGTTGTGTATTTGTAATTACGGATGATAACAGTTGTAAATCCTTTCTCAATTCAAATTCCCCCTGTTATATTTTGAAGTCAATTATCCTTTAATTTCTGTTGTTGTTTTCAGACAGGCTAAAGGGAGAGTTCAAATGTCGCCAAACACCTGATTCATGTCTGGGAAACTGCACCACCAGAAATGCTGAGGATAAGGATTAGTGAAATATTTTAGCAAGTTAGTTTGTTGCCAATATTCTTTGTTTTGTGAGAAATAAACCTTAATAACTCAGAGACACTTGAAGAATGGGTCCATTATATTCATGAAAGAACATTGGTAATGTGCTGTCAATGGTGAACTTTGCCATATTTTTCATTTACTGTTCTGCTTAGAATCGAAAATAACTCTCTTTTTCTTCAGTGTTTCTCCAACTGGATCTGTAATCATCCCTTTTCATTACTTTCCTTCAGAATATTCTCAATATATTCCTCCATTCATCAATAAAATTGATCTACATATTTGTAACATTCCTTTGAATTTTGCTCTTCCCTGCCACAAGTATATGTTCTCCGTCCTTTTCCTATGTTGTGATTTTGCAATTTGTTTTGATCTTAAGGAACTTTATCTGCAAAGAGCACTCTTTACAATGTCCACCCTGTACCAGCAGTTAGTGCAGTGAAGAACATATTGACAGCAGGTTCTCTGTCCTCAGACCAGTTTAATGTGAATTGAAGGAGCAAGTTATCTATACCAAAAACAAAAAAATGTTGGAAATCACAGTAGGTCAGGCAGCATCCATGGAGAGAGAGCAAGCTAATGTTTCGAGCCTAGATGACTCTGCATCACTCTGATGAAAAGTCATCTCGACTTGAAACACTAGCTTGTTCTCTCTCCATGGATGCCGCCTGACCTACTGTGATTTCCAACATTTTTTGTTTTTAATGCTAATTGAATAAGTCTAATATATCTGTGCAGTGCTATGGGACTATGTTGTCCTCCATCTGAGAAGGTGCTAGATAAAACAAAACAAAGAACTGCAGATGCTGGAAATCAGAAACAAGAACTGAAATTGCTGGAAACCTCTTCGACCTGTTTGTTTCCTCTCCACCTATCCTCTCCTCTATCCCTCTTCTATCCGCCTCCCACTCTCTCCCTATTTATTTCAAAACCCCCTTCCCCTCCCCCTTTTCTGATGAAGGGTC
>NC_063333.1:150320813-150344991 GCF_021869965.1 Rhincodon typus | reverse complement strand
GGCCTAGACCCTTCTTCAGAATTTCTGAAGAAGGGTCTAGGCCCGAAACGTCAGCCTTCCTGCTCCTCTGATGCTGCTTGGCCTGCTGTGTTCATAATGCTAAGACCAGCATTTGCTATCCATCTCTCACTGTCTCTGAACCAAGTGGCTTACTAGATCCATTTCAGGTAATGGTTAAGTGTCAACTACGTTGCTGTGAGTGTGGAGTCATAACAGGTCACACTAAAGGGCCTCTGGTGTAGGTCTCTGCATTATTAGTGCAATGATATTTCCATTACACTACCATCTCCCTGTGGCGTTAAAACCAAGTGGTGACCTGGAGAGCTGCAGACTGGGTGGTCAGTGCCTTGGGACGAGGTTCCACTTCTGATCACAAATGATGACTCTATGACATTGGTAACAGCCTCATTTGATTGGTTAGAGTCATACCTGACACATAGGAATATGACTGTGGTTATTGGAGTTCAGTCACCTCAGCTGCAGGACATCTCTGCAGGAGTTCCTCGGGGTAGTGTTCTCGTCCCAACCATCTTCAGCTGCTTGATCAATGACCTTCCCTTCATCATAAGGTCGGAAGTGGGGATGTTCACTGATGATTTCACAATGTTCAGCACCATTCGTGACTCCTCAGGTACTGAAGCAGCCTGTGTTCAAATGCAACAAGATCTGGACAATATCTCATGACACGTGATATTGAATCATCCATAATGCATATCAATATTTACATATTTGTTGTTAACACTTTCTAGTACAGGCTGATACTGTGAAGGCTCAGGATGTCAGAAAACACATTACAGGCAATAAAACATGGGAGATATGTAATCTGTCTTGTACTTTAGGGAACAATTGAGGCTTATCTTTATACAGCATGATCTCACAAATGTAATTGAAACAAAAATGACTAGACAATCTATTCATTGTGATATTTATTATGGACCAAGATAGCAAGAGAACATTAACTGAAAATTTAAAATAAAAATCCATGGGGTTGTACCAGACTGGCCCTTGAAAATGAGCATTGTCTTTCAGGTGGTCACAGTATGTCTATCTGCTGGAACAGGTTGTCAAATAAATCCTAAAGAAAAACAGAAATTACTGAAAGCTCAGCAAGTCTACCAGCATCTGTGGAAAGAACTCAGAGTTAACATTTTGGCTCCAGTGACCATTCTTCAGAACTGACCCTTCTTTTCTATTTTTGTTTCTGAATTTCAGCATCCGCAATTCTTTTGTTTTTTTTTGTCAGTTACGTCTTGTCCATATTGTTTTGCCCGATATTGGAGTGCTCTTTCATGCAGACGATGTAATTTTTCTTCTCAATATCCTGTGAACAACTGGGGCACCAGCAGCAATCCTTGTGGTACCTGAGTAGTCAGAGCTCACCAACCTGGGAATGCCCCATTTATTCCCACCCTCCCCATTCCGCCTGTTAACCAATCCTCAGTTCATGCTCATGTATTAGAACAAAGAACAGCACAGTATACGAACAGGCCCTTCAGCCCACCAAGACTGTGCTAACTCATGACGCCTTTCCAAACTGAGAACCTTTTGGCTTGACATTGTCTATATCCCTCTAATACCTGCCAATATTCAAGAGTGAATGTGGCAGAACTGCAGAACTTAGATGCTGGCTGTTGGTTGAGGAGAGATAATAGGAACTGCCGATGCTGGAGAATCTGAGATAACAAGGTGTAGAGCTGGATGAACACAGCAGGCCAAGGAGCATCAGAGGAGCAGGAAGGCTGACGTTTCGGGCCTAGACCCTTCTTCAGAAAATGTAGTTTAGTACCTCATTTTTAGGTATGCCTGGTGCTGCTCCTGGCACACCCTCCTGCATTCTCCATTGAACCAGGGTTGATCCCCTGGCTTGATGGTAATGGTTGAGTGGGGGATATACCGGGCCATGTGGTTATAGATTGTGCTGGAGTACAATTCTGTTGCTGTTGATGACCCACCAGGCCTCATGGATGCCCAGTCTTGAGTTGCTAGATCTGAGCGAAGTCTGTCCCATTTAGCACAGTGATAGTGCCACACAACATGATGGAGGTTGTTCTCAATGTGAAGGCAGGGCTTTGTCTCCACAAGGACTGTGCGATGGTCACTCTTACCGATACTGTCATGGACAGATGTAACTACGGCTGGCAGATTGGTAAGGATGAAGTCAGGTATGTTTTTCCCTCTTGTTGGTTCCCTCACCACCTGCCGCAGACCCAGCCTAGCAGCTATATCCTTTAGGACACGCCCAGCTCAATTAGTAGTATGCTGCCGAACCACTCTTGGAGATAGACACTAAAATCCCCCAACCAGAGTACATTTTGTGCCCTTGCCACTCTCACTGCTCCCTCTAAGTGTTGTTTAACTGATTCATCAGCTGAGCGAGGATGGTACGCGGTAATGAACAGGAAGTTTCATGAGACTTCATGGGGCTCCAGAGTCAATGTTGAGGAACCCCAGGGCAACTCTGTCCCAACTGTATCCCACTGTGCCACCATCTCTGCTGGGTCTGTCCTACCAGTGAGAGAGGATATATCAAGGGGAGGTGATGGTGGTGTCTGGGACATTGTCTGTAAGATATGATTCAGTCAGAATGGTTCTGTCAGGCTGTTGCTTGACTAGTCTGTGAGACAGCTCTCCCAATTTTGGCACCAGCCTCCAGATCTTAGTAAGGAGGACTTGCACGGTCAACAGGGCTGTTTCCACCATTGTTTGTTCCAGTGCTTAGGTTGATGCCAGGTGATCCATCTGGTTTCATTTCTTTGAGACTTTGTAGTGATTGATACAACTGAATGGCTTGCTAGGCCATTTCAGAGAGCGATTGAGAATCAACATTGCTGTGGCTCTGGAGTCACATGTGGGCCGATTTCCTTCCCTGAAGGACATTAGTGAGCCAGATGTATTTTTCTGACAATAGTTTCATGGTCATCAGTAGATTCTTAATTCCAGATTTTTTAATATTGAATTCAAATTCCACCATCTACCGGATTGGATTTGAACCCGGGTCCCCAGACCTTTGGCTGAGTTTCTGGATTAATAGTCTAGCAATAATATCAGTAGGCCATCACCTGCCCAAAATGAGAAACCGCTTGGTGTGTGACCATAATACCATAAGACATAGGAACAGAAATTAGGCCATTCAGCCCATTGAGTCTGCTCTGCCATTCAATCATGGCTGATAAGTTTCTCAACCCCATTCTCCTGTCTTCTCCCCTTAACCTTTGATCCTTTTAACAATCAAGAATCTATATATCTCTATATTAAATATAATCAATGACCTGGCCTCCACAGACTTCCGTGGCAATTAATTCCATAGATTCATTACTCTCTGGTTGAAGATGTTTCTCTTTTTCTCTGTTCGAAAGGGTCTTCCCTTTACTCTAAGGCTGTGCCCTCGGGTTCTGGTCTCCCCTGCCAATGGAAACATCTTCCCAACATCCACTCTATCCAGGCCATTCAGTATTCTGTAAGTTTCAATTAGATTTCCTCTCATCCTTCTAAACTCTATTGAGTATAGACCCAGAGTCCTCAAACGTTCCTCACATGTTAAGCCTTTCATTCCTGGGAGCATTCTCATGAACCTCCTCTTCACCTGCTCCAGGGTCAGTACATTCTTCCTGAGGTATGGGGACCAAAATCGCTCGCAATATTCTAAATGTGGTCTGACCAGAGCTTTATAAAGACACAAAGTACATCCCTGTTTTTATACCTTAGTCCTCTCAAAATAATTGCCAACATTGATGAAGCCATGCTGACTTTGCCCGATTTTACCATGCATTTCCAAGTATTCAGAAATCTCACCCTTTACAATGGACTCCAAAATCTTACCAACAACAAAGGTCAGGATAATTAGTCTGTAATTTCCCGTCTTTTTGTCTTACTCCCTTCTTAAGTGGGGTGTTACATTAGTGATTTTACGGTCCTCTGGGACCGTCCCTGACTCCAGTGATTCCTGAAAGATCACCACTAACACCTCCACTATCTCTTCAGCTATCTCTTTTAGAACTCTGGGGTGTAGCCAATCTGGTTCAGGTGATTATCAACCTTCAGACATTTCAATTTTTCTAGCACCTTCTCCTTGGTGATGGCCCCCATATTCACCTCTGCTCCCCCCCCCCCCACCCCCCTCACCTCCTGACTTTCTTGAATTTTTGGGATGTTACTCATGTCTTCCACCATGAAGGCCAACACAAAGTATTTGTTCAATTCCCCTGTCATTTCTTTGTTTCCCGTTATTACTTCTCCAGTGTCACTTTCCCACTGGCCAATGTCCACTTTTGCCTCTCTTTTGCCCTTTATATATCTAAAAAAACTCTTGCAATCTTCCTTTTATATTACTGGCTAGCTTTCCCTCATATTTAAACTTCTTCCTCCTTATTTCTTTCTTCGTTGTCCTCCATTGATCTTTGTAAGCTTCCCAGTTCCCTGGTTTCCCACTGCCCTTCACCACATTATATGCTTTCTCTTTTGTCTTTATACCATCCCTGACTTCCCTTGTCAGCCATGGTTGTCTCATCCTCCCTTTAGTATGCTTCTTTTTCCTAGGGATGAATTTTCGCTGTGTCTCCTGAATTACTCCCATAAACTCTTGCCATTGCTGTTCCACTGTCTTTCCTGCTAGGCTCCTCTCCCATCAATTCTGGTCAGCTTCTCCCTCATACCTCTGTAGCTACCTTTATTCAACTGTCGTACAGTTACATCTGATTCCAGCTTCTCCCTCTCAAATTGCAGTGTAAATTCCATCATTTATGGTCATGTCTCCTAAGGGTTCCTTCACCTTAAGCTCCCTTATCAAGTCTGCTTCATTACACAACACTAAATCCAGAATTGCCCATTCCCTTATGGGCTCTACCACAAGCTGCTCCAAAAAGCCATCTTGTACACATTCCACAAATTCCTTTTATTGTGATCCATTACTAACCTGATTTTCTCAGTCCATCTGCATATTGAATTACCCCATGATCACAGTAACCCTGCCTTTTCTTACATGCCTTTTCTATCTCCTGGTGTATCTTGTGCCTCACATCCTAACTACTGTTTGGAGGCCTGGACATAACTCCCATTATGTTTTTTTTCACCTTTGCGGTTCCTCAAATCTACCCATTCAGATTCTATATCATCTGACCCTACGTTGTTTCTTTTTTTTATTCATTTATAGGATGAGGGACGTTGCTGGCGAGGCAGCATTTATAACCCATCCCTAATTGCCCAGAGGGCAGTTAAAGTGAACCACATTACTGTGGATTTGGAGTCACATGTAGGTCAGACCAAGTAAGGATGCAATTTCCTTCCCTAAAGAACATTATTGAATCAGATGGGTTTTTCCGACAATCGACAATGGATTCACAATCATTGTTAGAATCTTAATTCCAGATATTTATTAAATTCAAATTCCACCATCTGTCGTGGTGGGATTCGAACATTATCTGAGTCTCTGGATTAACAGTTCAGCGATAATACCATAGGCCATTGCCTCCCCAGGATTGACTTAATTGACTTAATTTCATTTCTTACTAATAAGGCAACCCCAACCCCTCTGCCCAGCTGCCTGTCTTCGATAGGATGTATATCTATCGATGTTTAGCTCTCAGTTCTGATCCCCTTGAAGCCACGTCTCCGTGATGCCCTCCACATTATACCTGCCAATTTCAATCTGTGCCACAAACTCATTGACCTTATTTCATATACTGTGTGCATTCAGATACAACACCTTCGGCCCTGTATTTACTGTCCCTCTTCTCATTGTCATTCTTTTATCCGATGCGCTTGAAGTTAGGTTCCTAACACTTTCCAAACATTTTGTCCATTTTTTGTGTTCTGGAGATTTTAATAATTGCTCCTGAGTTTTTTTCTTTCGTATTTTTCCATGCAGTTGAATGCACCCCCACAAATGTTAACCCGCTGCTTTGTTTCCCATTGGCCATTACACTCCATGGAGTTGTACCCTTCCCTTCCCCACCGACTTTCTAGTTGAAAGTCCTCTTGACCAGCTTACTTACTCTTTTCGCCAGGTCATTGGTCCTAGCTCGGTTCAGGTGGAGACCTTCCCAATGGTACAGATCCCTCCTGTTCCAAAACGGATGCCAGTGCCCCATGAAATGGAACCCTTCTTTCCCACACCACTCCTTTAGCCACTCCCTTATTCTTGCATCCCTATGCCAATTTGCATGTGGCTTGGGTAGTAATCTGAAGATTATAACCGGAGATGGAGTCAGGAGATTCCTGCGTTATCTGCCTGGTGGTACCCCCGTTCTGTCTCTGCTTCGACTTGGTCTATGCAGTGAGCTTTCTGTGACACGTGCTGCCTATATAGTTCTCAGCTTTGTGAATGCACCAACCTCTGTGTTTCATACCTCTACTCGAGTTCCAAGATCCCGTGCCCAGGGTTTAGGAGCTGGATATGTTTCCTGCACATGAGATTGTCAGGGCCACACGAGGCCTTGGTAATGATGATCTTGAACCCAGAGCCTATTAACTCGGAACGAAATGTTTGCTAAAGATGAAAGCTGGCAGCATGTAAATTATTTCTTATATCTACCTGCCTCTGACTAACTGCAACATAGGATTGGAAAAACGGCTGGAAATATGTAATTTGACAGCCTGTATATTTGGAAACTGTTGCCTGATTTATGGACTAGACAGAGACAGAGAAAAACATTTTTAATTAACACAGTCTCCTTTGAAATGAAAGAAATGCTAATTTTGTTTGTTGGATGTGTGCCAACTATTCCATATGGCCATTATTTCAAAATTCTACTAACGTAAAGCAGTTACAGAAACAAAATAAAATTATACCTCCATCTTTAGGTCATAACTAATTTGCAGTAAATTATTGAACTTTTAGTCCCTGTATCTATCAGTTGGCATTTTTTACAGCTCCTTTCCTGGTTTTCAAAAATTCTGAAACTGCAAAAGTTAAAAACATAGTTCAGAAATAGGCCATTCAGCCCAACAGAGATAGTAAGAACTGCCAATGCTAGAGTCAGTGACAACACAGTGTGGAGCTGGAGGAACACAGCAGGCCAGGTAGCATCAGAGGAGTAGATTTATGTCTAGGCCATAAATCAGGCAACATTTTCCAAATATACAGGCTGTCAAATTACATATTTCCAGCCATTTTTCCAATCCTATGTTTTGGGTTGGTACCCTTCTTCAGACAAATTTTTCTGAAGAAACGTCAACTTTCCTGCTCCTCTGGTGCTGCCTGGACTGCTGTGTTCATCCAGCTCCACACTGTGTTATGCCACATTCAGCCCAATAGGTGTGCGCACAACAGGAGCCTCCTCCTTTCCCACATCAACTAATCAAAGTCATTTATATATTAACAGCATGTAGAACTCTCTCTTTTTAAGACAACTTTGTTTGGATTTGATATTTTGGTTTTAATCCTGTCACTTCAAAACCCAAGATTAGCAAACACAGCATTTTATCTGATCAAGATATCCACAATCTCTGTATCATTGATATTCAAGAACATGACCATAAGACCATAAAACCATAACATATCAGACCAGAATTAGACCATTCAGCCCATCGAGTCTGACTCTGCTGTTCTATCCTAGCTGATGTGTTTCTCATGCCAATTCTTCAGAGGGGCAGGAGTGTCGACGTTTCAGGCCTAGATCCTTCACCAGGACTGGTCTAGGCCCAAAATGTCAACTTTCCTGCTCCTCAGATGCTGCCTGACCTGCTGTGTTCCTCCAGCTCCTCACTGTATTGACTCTGACTTTAGCATCTGCATTTCTTACTATCTCCTCATACCAATTCTTCTTCCTTCTCCTTGTAACCCATAATGCCCTTTCTGATCAAGAACATATCTATCTCTGTCTTAAAGGCGCTCAATGACTTGGCCTCCACAGCCTTTTGTGGCATGAGTTCCACAGATTTACCACCTGCTGGCTGAAGAAATTCCTGCTCATCTCAGTCCTAAACAGCCATCTCTTAACTCTGAGACTGTGCCCTCAAGTCCTAGTCTCCCCTACGAGTGGAAACATCATGTCTATGTCCATTGTATCCAGGCCTCTCAGTATTCTGTAAGTTCCAATCAGATCCCCCCTCATCCTTCTAATCTCCATTAAGTACAAACCCAAACTCCTCAACAGCTACTCATAAGACAAGCCCTTCATCCCCGCAATCATTGTTGTAAATCTCCTCTGGACCCCCTCTAACACCAGCAAACTGTTCCTTAAATACGAGGCCCAAAACTACTCACATTGTTGTCAATGTGTCTGATCAGAATTTGAAACAGCATCAGCAATACATCTTTGCTCTTGTATTCTCGCCCTCTTGAAATGAATGTCAACATTGCATTTGCCTTCGTAACCACCAACTGAAGCTATATATTAATCGTCAGAAAATCATGAACTAGGACTCCCAAGTCCCTTTGTGCTTTAGATTTCAGTAGTCTTTCCCCATTTAGAAAATGGTCTATGCCTCTATTCTTCCTCGCAAATTGCATAAATTTACATTGTTCCACATTGTATTCTATCTGCTACTTCTTTGCCCACTCATCTAGCTTGTCCAAGACCATCTGTAGCCTCTGCACTTCCTCAACAGTTCCTGTCCCTCCACCTATCTTTGTGTTTTGTGCAAACTTAACAACAATGCCCTCAATTCCTTTGCTGAACTGTTAATGTGTAACATGAATAGTGGTGGTCCCAACAATAACGCCTGTGGATCTCCACTAGTCACTGGCTGTCATCCTGAGAAAGACCCCTTTTGAGTCCAGAGCTCTTTGTTACAATCTGAGTGCTTTAAACATAAATATACTTGCCCTGGTATGACTGGTATTATAAATTTCAGTTTGTGTTTTTATTGAGTCAAATGATAATGACAAAATCCCCAGTAACTGTGTTTTACCAATAAAACACCAGAATCAAAATAATCACTACACCAAGAAAAAAAAATTGTGCCAGTAAATAATTCAAAGATACGATACAATAAAATTGATTGTAATACTAACACAAGTGATTTTTGATGTTGTCTTGGAAATTAAAATAAAAATACAAACATAAATGTTTACACCCAGGAAAAGACAATTTAACCCATCATTATCGACTAGATCTTTGGTGAGAACAATTCAAAACTAGTTTCACATTTTTGCTTCCTCCCAGAGTCACAACATTGTTTCCATTGTTGGTCTTTCCTTGCAGAACAGGTATGTTCCCCTCCAAGCCACTCACCAACCTGACTTGGAACTATCTCACCTTTTCCTCAGTGTCGCTGGGTCTAACTCCTGACTGTCCCACCCTAACAACATTGTATGTCCCTGCAGCATATGGACTTCAGCAATTCAGGAAGACAGCTCACACCACCTTCTCAAGGGCAACCTGGGACAGGTAATTAATCCTGAGCCAGCCGGGGGCACCCATATCCCATGAATGTATGAAAGAGGTACAATAGTGTCTGCCTCAGCTGTTCCATGTGGTGTTGAATTTCATTTTCAAACAACTTTCTACTTAAAACACGTCTCCTTTTTCCTCACACATTTCATGACAATTTAAAGTTTAAGTTTTCTCATCACTGAATCCCCACCCGGAGAATATCAAACTTTTCCTCATTCATTTGTGAAAACCCTTCAAAAATTTTCAAAACCTCGATGGAATCTTTGTTTAGCTTCCTCTTCTCCCTGGGAAATATTGCTGGAAACATTAGTCCTTGCTCAAAATTATTACTTTTCATCCTTAACATTATCTGGTTGTATCTATTATGTATGCTCTAAATTGTCCACTATATAATGGATGACCCTGAACTGCGCACAGTCTCTGGGAAGAAATTCCTGATTTGTAAATAGTATTTATCTCTTTAACATTCAACTATGTGTCTCTTTTAACAAGGCTGAAACTATTTTGCTTTTTTTAAAAGATTTTATCTACCTGTGGTTTCTCTTTCAAAGAATGATGATCTTGTTTTTTTTCTCATCACAGAAGTTGAGGAACACTGGCGATGAAATTTATCTCAGGTGATAGTCATTATTCTTTAATTCTCTGCTCCATTCCCTTTAGATAATTCAGAAAGAGCATTGAACAGACTGTTGATATGTTATCACTGTTATATGTTGCTGCCAAAGCCAACTTTCCTCCCCTCTTGAGTTCCCAACAGCTGAAGAGGTAAAGATGAGGAGGAGATGATGCTGCCTGCATATTTTTCAGGCTTTTTGGGATATGCATCCTGGGAGAATACATGTGTAATAGGGTAGTGGAATAGGGCAATGTTTTTGATTGTAAATAGAATAAATGGCTAGAAGTGGGATCACCAAATGCCTAGTCAAAATTCTCAAAAAGAGAAGCTTTATACAAAGGAATTCATTTATAATATTACTTCTTATGTTGTTTCAGACTGGACTTTAATTACAATTAACAGTTAGGAGAAATAAATAATTTTACTGCATCTGCACCAAAATATCACAATCATTAGAGAATTATTATCCACTTTTTTCATTAGACTGGTGATTATATTATTCCCACAACCAAACTAATTAATATGCATTATATAATTAAACATTAATTATTTTATAGTTACAAGAAATTGTTCTGATTATTTAGCTTAGAAAACTATTATTCAGGATACTGTCCCAGATGAACCGTTTTTGTGCAGTGTAGTACAGGTCACAGAGACAGGTACAGGGATTGACAGATCTATAACATTCACAAGCAGCTACCAAAATAAAGTTTCTGTTGTATCTGAGACTATCTAAAGATTTCAGTGCCATGTTAATTGGCCAGCTACTGAATTGACGGTTTGAGAAAGAGCTTCTTTGATTTGTCTTGTCTTTCAGTACTAGTTTGAATGTTTAAATTTTTTTGTTTTTATTGTTTTATTTGCATTTTCATTGGAATTTTTTTTACACTTTAGATCTTGATTTTGCAAAGCAAGATCTTATTTACAACATTGGTCTCCTCACCCGCTGTCACTCCCTATTCACTTGCAGTTTTCCTGGAATCTCCAAGAATTAGTTATGAATCTTTCAGTCTTTATATCAGAGGGAAATTGCAGGCAAAGTTGTGGATCTTCATTCATTTTCCTCAAACACTGAACAAAATCATGATAAAAACTTTAGAAAAGGACAGAAGAGTTTGCTGTGAGAGATAGATGTGGGAGATTGGGTAATGAACCTTTCAGTGATGTATTCTACCAGAGGTAGTTACCTTAATGGCAATAGATTTAGGAATTAAAATTCAGTGAGAAACCTGGTGAAACAGCTCATTGTTCACAGCTATTTCCTACAGAATGATATTGATAACTCATGACCAGCACTTAAGCTGCAGCCTGTACGTGGATGCTGTGACAACAAGCCGAAAGGCTATTGGCTGTAAACTCAGTGCTAGTCTAGTCAGGGAAGTAGATATGTCGGGATTCCGTAGGTTGCCAAGGGGAGGACCACTGAGAGGATGTGGCTAAATATGATGTGAGTGACATCTTTTAACCACGGTAGTGAAGGATATATTTTACAATACGATACATCCTCATCATTCTTACACAAGCAATTCTGCTTATTGGTACAAAAATTGCATCGCATTTTGATAAGATTGTCAACATAACACATATTTTAATAACTGGAAGTCTGCTGCAGTCCTAGGGTCAGTAACTATTGTCTTACAATTATTTACCTTGATTTTGGCAGAAATAATGCACTCCAGATTGTAGAAAATGTGATGTTCATTTACAGGAGTGACCAGTGATGCAGTGACATTTGTACCAGATTTTCTCACAAAGCAGGATTGCCACTGACTTTTCTATCCTCCTGAGGAGCATAACACAAGAAAATAGATGTAAATCTGTCCAGTAACTGTCATCATCTATTTCCTCAACTATTTCCGGTTGGTTGGCGTTGCTATGACCCATTGATTGACTGAGTTGTGAAATATTCTCAGGAGCGGAATAGATGGATCCAGTTACTGAAAACTAAATGAATGTATTAGTGAACTTCACATCCACTGAAGATTTGTCCATAACTTAGAAAATGTTTGCAGTTCATCTGATAAGAGACAGAATACATTGTAACAGTTTTCTTTGTGAAACTAGGGTGTAACAATAGATTTAAGAGAGAAGATAGCATGGGAGTAGATGTGTCAGCTACCTATGGGGTAAGCATTTTCCAGCTCATGCTTTAATGTGCACCATATAACATGAATCCATTCGACAGATTATTCACACTGGCCATTCCTAGCACACGAACCACACCCCAAAATCATGAATTTGAGAGATTCATTTAATGCAAATTCATTTAGTGCAAATGAACACAACCAATGGTCAAGAAGTAAAGGACTGACTGAGTCATACAGAATCATGACCTAATTATATTGTTGAAGCAGCTCTCTCTCAAAGTGAAATTTGGTTATGTTCTTATCCCAGCACAACATGTTTTTATCAACGTGTAAGAATTTCAGATAAATGAAAGTTCTAGTGAAAGGTCTGAAACATTAATGTTCTTTCTCTCTGTCCAAGATGTTGTCAGGCCTGCTTTTTGTGGTACTTTCTGTTTTCATTACTGACTCCTGGCATCTGCAGTATTTTGCCTTTGGAACTGTGCAGAGTGGAGTTTGTCCAAGCCACCGTGTGTATTCCTGGTCAAATACCAAGGAAAATTACCCGATTCCACACTGTGGTATATTTTAATTCAGATCCAAATTTCTGGCAGTTGCTGGCAGAAAATGATCCCATCTGGACATAAAGCAGCAAGTTATTCTCATTGTAACTCAAGGCTGCTCGTGGAAACTGTATCAGATAGGAATAACGCAGAAGAAATAAACATTATTCTGCAATTGTTATAATAAAACCTGGCTTATTTTCTGCCATTAACACCTTCCATTAACACCTATTCTTCAATTTTATCTTTCCTCTGGGCATTCTCACCATCTGCTCTGCTTGCTCCTCCTTCCCCTCTGTCAACAATGTAAATACCAGCATTTTGCAGATTCTTTCAGCTCTGAAGAACGCTCATAGAGTCATAGAGTAATACAGCATGGAAACAGGCCCTTCGGTCCAAACTGGTCCATGCTGACCATTGTGCCCACTCAGCTAGTTCCAACTGCCCACATTTTGTCCATGTCCCTCTAAACCCTTTCCATCCATGTACCTGATGGGCTGAATAGCCTGCTTCCATTCTGTAAGGATTCTATGACTCTATGATAGCTTGTTCCCTTCGAGCTGTTCAATTTCTCAGCAGATATTCTGTTTATTTTGTGTCTCCATCACTCCCAATCCCTTCTCCAGAGCAGATTAACAGAGTTTACAGAACCTCATTCCTGAAGTCTGTATGATCTTAGAGACCTGTGTCTAGAAGAGGTCATGTACATGGTTCATGTACATCTCTGTCTTTTGAAGGCATCAAGGCATTAACAAATGATAGAACATCAGATATAAATCAATTACAATTCCACCAACTACTCTTCAGATAGGAAAAGGTTTTTGCAATGTAGCAATGTAGGATCACAAAAGATGTGTCATATTAACTGTCAGGCAGACAGGAAACCAGATGGATGGAGTGACTCATCAATAACTGATCCACTGAGTCACAAATAAATCACTGAGTTAAATCTCACCACCAATATCAGCAGAATATTACATCCAAAAAATGAGAAGCAAAACTAAGGATTCAATCTACAATTAGTCAAAATCATAGAAACTAATTTTATCCACAAACTATTTTTTTTTTCTTCAGTTGAAATATTGTTCTTAACTTTCTACAGACAGGTGAGGTGGAGTGAATTGGCTCCCCCTCTAAAAGGAAAGGCAGTCCATGTGACGTATTTGGATTTTCAGAAGGCCTTTGACAAAGAGTTGCACAGGAGGCTGTGAAATAAGCCAAGAATCCATGGTGTTAGTGGTAAGGTACTGACATAGATAAAATAAATTGGCTGGCTGGCAGAAGGCACAGATTTGGAATAAGGAGTTCTTTTTCAGGATGGCAACTGGTGACTCGTGGAGTTCCACGGGGGTCAATGTTGGGACCACAACTATTTCCGTTATCCATTAATGATCTGGATGAAGGAAATGAGGGCATTGTTGCTAAGTTTGTAGATGTCACAAGGATAGGTAGAGGGACAGGTAGTGTTGAGGAAGCGAGGCTGCAGAAGGACTTGGACAGGCTGGGAGAATGGGTAAAGAAGTGGCAGATGGGTAAGTGTGAGGTTATGCACTTTGGTAGGAAGAATAGAGACAGAGAATATTTTCCAAATGAGGAAAGGCTCTGGAAATATGAAGCAGAAAGGGACTTGGGAGTCCTAGTTCAGGTTTCTGTTAATGTGCAAGTTCAGTTGGCAATTAGGAAGGCAAATGCAATGTTAGCATTTATTTCAACAGAGCAGGTATACAAGAGCAGAGATGTATTGCTGAGCCTGTATCAGCCTCTGGAATTGGAATTGGAATATTGTGAGCAGTTTTGAGTCCCATATCTAAGGAAAGATTTGCTAGCATTGAAGGGAGCCCCAAGGAGGTTTAGAAGAATGATCCCAAGGATGAAGGGCTTGTCATATGAGGAGCAGTTGACGACTCTGGGTCGATAACTGATGGTAAGTACGCAGATGAGGGGAGTTCTCATTGAAACTTACAGAATACTGAGAGGCTTGGGTAGGGTGGATGTGGAGGAAATGTTTCCCTTTATAGGAGAGTCTAGGTTTTAAGAGCACAGTGTCAGAGTGAAGGGATGATATGTTAGAACTAAGATGAGTTGGAATCTTTTCAGCCAGTTGGTGTTGAATCTGTGAAATTCATTGCCACAGAAGGCTGTGGAGGCCAGGTCATTGAATGTATTTATGACAGAGATAGATAGGTTCTTGATTAAGGGTTACAGTGACACAGCAGGAGAATGGGTTTAAGAAACATATCAGCCAGAATAGAATGGCAAATCATACCCAATGGGCTGAACTTCTGCTCCTATTTCTTATGGTCTTTAGTGGAGTAAAATCTCCTAAGATGCTGTTCAAGAGTGCTAACAACCCAACTTTAAAACAGAGTCACAGAATGAGATTTGTGAACTGGTGGCCAAAGCGTAAGTCAAGAGGCTGGTTTTAATGAAAGAAAATATTTCAGAGAGGTTTAGGGAGGGGATTTTAGAGCTCAGAGCCCAGGAAGCTGCAGTTGGTGGAGTGGAAGGAATCAGTGACCTGTGAAAGGTCAGAATTGGAGTGCAGAGACCTTAAAGGATTGCAAGGCTGGAAGAGAGATTTGATAACAAGGCGATGTGCTTTAATATTAAACTATTGTCAAACTGGAAACTGATGAAGGTCAGTGAGCCCACGAATGGGTGAAGAGGACAGGTGCGGGTTTGGATACTGACAGCAGTGTTTAAGATGAGCACATGCTTTTGTCAAAGAGATGATGGAAGGCTGAGCAGGATTTAGATTCAGCACGGGTAGAAATATGAAATGCGGGGGTGTAGCTTTCAGAAGCTGATGAGCTGAGAGAGTGGTCAACCCGGACAATCTTAACAAACTAGAAATAGACAGCTAATTTAAAGCCAAATACTGTAGATGCCTGAAATCTGAAACAAACACAAGAAGTGCTTGAGAAAGTCAGCAGGAGAGAGAAACAGAGTTATTGGGCAGGTTTTACTGGGCAGCAGATCATGCAGATTGATCCCCTGCCCCCGCCTTGTTATGAGAGGAGAGAGCTCTGTGTTTCTGAGAGGAGTTTGCACTTGAGGCTCCTTCAGAAATACAGTGTCATATTTCCTGTTGGACCGTTCTCTCACAGGAAAAACCTGTTCTGTGAAGGGAAACCATGCTCAAGAGTCACAGCACTCTTTGGCTGCATTCTAAACACCCACGTAGACAGATCCAAATGGTCAATGAGGTAAGGGTGATCTTAGGGTGCTGGCAAGGTAAGGTGTCGTCTGGGTAGGAGGTAGATTCCAGGAAATTGGGGTGCCGTGGGTACAGGGCGAGAGTGCCAGGTTTAGTGCAGTGCCAGCAGGTACGATGCAGCTGGATAAGGAGAATGGTACCAGGGGATAGAGTTCCACTCTGCAATGTGGCAAGGGGCCAATTGAATGCTGGGAAGATTAGGGTAGATTAGAGAAGGGAATCCAGCAATAATGGGGTGGGTCTGGAGTGGGGGTGTTTGAGTCCAGTGACAAGGGGGAATGGCCTGTGGCAGGTTGACTGGTAAATAATTCATTCCAGAGAATTCTTTCTCTGTAGAATGTAAACTCTCTCAGGCAAGCTTCTAAATCCATTTTGAACATCCAAAACTTTTCATTTCAGTCAGTGTCTGATCTGAATTTAATTTTGACTAATTTGAATCCGTATCTTCTGGTTTATCAAATTGCCTGAACAATTTCAATTAGTTTTTTTTTTAACTAATTCAATATGATGACCTGCAACTTTTTTTATTTATTACTTGGCTCCTCTTAATTTTTTTAATCCTTTACACTCTTTGTGGAGTATGGTAATTAGAATTCAGTGCAGAGCTCCAAATATCTTCAAACCAATGTATGTTGCAATCACTTAGACACATATTGCCCCAAACCTCTGGCTGTGCACATTCCCAAATTCTTTTCACTTTTGACTTCCAAACCAATTATCAAGGTTGAATCCTGCTACCTATTAGTCTCAGCCGTAAATTCATGGAATGACCTACTTATCCAGATTCCAAGGAGAAATTAAAATCTGAGGCAGGTGGACACTCTCTCCAGCCAAGCAGTAAATATAAGAATTATCGCCAATGTTTCTTGCTTCTTTCCCAATTCACCATGTTGCTCTATAATTTACCTTTGATCACATACACATTTGAGACACCACTTGTATTGACTGAGGATTTGTGAACACCCATTCTGCCTCCTGATTGGTTGTTACACACTAGCTGAGTAGGAGATGCTAGAATATCAAAGAGTCTTGGTGTTATGGATGGGGTGGGCCAGTGTTGGATTGGTGAGTCTTTCAGTGACTCAGGAATGATGTCCTTGGCAGGGATAGAAGGATGGTGTGTCCTGGAGCTAGGAGCTGGGGGTGGGGGCATGGGGTCAGACTGGGGATTGGATAGAAACTTTGTCACTGGGGTTGATCGGTCTTTGAGTGAGTTTCTGCAGGGACACCAGTGTAACTGCAAAGTAACCAAACCATTTTGAAAAATAGGTTTCATCTAACCTGTTAGGGAAATGTGGACACCAAATACTCAGGGGATCATGATTGGGAAGGGAGGAATAATGACTTAGTGAACCAGATTGGTTTGTTTTCTTGCTGTCTGCATTGCAATTGTACCTGGAGCAGGCTCATACCAAACAGCATTTGGGGTAACATATCCATCATCAAATGTTGATTTGCATATATCCACTTCCTGATCTCATGCCAATGAAAACCAAGATCCATTTGATATTTTTTCAGGTCTCATGACCAACTTGGCTTGGTAAAAATCTGGACCTGATTCTCCATTTGTAAATAAAAGCTTGGTACTGGATTCATAAGTTGTTGAGTTTTTCCAGTATCCTCATTCTGTTTTTAACCCTTCTGCAGTTTTGATCTCCTTATCTCATGAAAGATATTATTGGCATGGAGAGAGGGCAATACAGATTCACAGCTTGCTCCCAGGATAGCTGGATTGTCCTGTAAAGAAAGACTGGCCAAACAAAGCCTATGCTTTCTAAAGTTTCAAATGAGAGGTGATCTCATTAAAACCTACAAAATGCATACAGGATAGGTGAAGGCAAGAAATTTCCCTTGGTCATGGAGTCTAGAGCCAGGAGGCACAATTTAAAGACGGGGGGATGCCATTTAGGCCTGAGAATCAGGAGAAAAGTTTTACACTCAGAGGATTGTAAAACATTGGAATTTTCTACAACAGAAGGCCGTAGGAGCTAAGCCTTTGAATACAGTTAAGGTGAATATTGATAGATTTCTGGGTACCAATGGATTACAATGTTATACAGATGCAGTCAGTAACAGTTATGGGGATGAAGTGTTCAATCAGCCATTGAATGGTGGGCAGGCTCGATGGGCTGAATGGCCTACTCTTGCTCTAGTATCCCTATTTAAAACACTGAGAATTGTGTATGCATTGTTAACCCATTCTTCCACCTTCAAAGAATGTGTACAATTACCCTCAGGTCTCACTGTTCTTGCCCTCTTCAAAACTGCACTAATTATGTATTCTCTCTCTTCATTCCTCTTTCTAAATTGCATCTGCACTGAATTTGGTTAGCACTTATAGCTTATACTACCTTTTTGAGATTTTTGTTGAAATTTAGTCTTAATGTCTGAACATTGCAGATAGGGATGTCACTATACCATCATGTTGCATTTTCATTGCTAACTGTACTGTCTGTACATCCACATAGAGCCATCACTTTCCTTTATAACAGGCAAGTCCCACAGCTAGAAACCAGTGGTCACTGAGAAGAGTTTAGAAGAATTGCACTGTCATAAATTCTGAGGTTGTCACACTTATAACAATACAAAAGAAATAAGGTACGATGGAAAAGCTGTTAACCATTTCCTTTGGAGGACTTTTCATAATCCAGGGTTCTCGTTGTTATAAACTACTTGTGTCTCTAAGGAAATTCTCCATCCATTATTCTAACCTGTCAAAATAAATTAGTTCATACCTTTCCTAAAATAAAAAAATTGCTATAAAATTGCACTCATTACAAAGTTAGCACAATCTAAATCCAATCAGTAATTTGCCTAAATTTTCTGGATGCATACTTTAAGATTTTAGTTTAATTTGTTCCTGTTCAAGTCAGAGATTAGCCCTGGACTAACATTTGTGGAAACAATTATTGTGGAGAAATGTCTTAACTTTAAAAGATATTAAATATGCAGTAAATTAAATGTCATCTTTTAAAATTTGTGCTATCATCCATGGTTTCTGTCCCAGAATGAGACATATTTCACAGCTGTTCGATTGTAAAACAAAATAACTGGCACAGTTTGTGCATTAAAGCTGGCAAAACTAACAATGAAAGACAAAATTTTTTGTTTAATTTCATCTGCCTTAATGAGCTGGGTTCAGACAGATCCTGATCTAGACTTTGATTGATGTGTAGAAAGAAAGGTTCATTTCACTCCCAGTTGTTAAACACTTCACCAGGGAACTAGTTCAAAGACAGTCACATGGACAATAAACTCATCAAAGTCTTTAACTGCCATCTTCATGGTATCTGGCATTTGTGTTTTAATTTTGATCCTGATTTGTTATTCAAATGAATTTAATACGTTACTGCAAATTAACTTCTTAACATTGAACGCTGTCTGAAAAAGTGGTGTTAATTTGAACACATTTTTACCAAAGTATCCATTACCTATTCTCACATGTAAAAATCAGAGTGTCAAGGTATTCTGTATAGATCTTCACAGCACAGTGACTGCCATTTGTCACATATTGTAACATCTTGTTAGTGAAAATTATTGAATGGCTCTTATCTTGCATGGTGCTTTCACACTGCAATGAGATACACTGCCTCTAAAAACAACTACACACAAAATATATTGAACAGAATTATATATTATATAGTCAACAGTCACAGTGTATTTTCTGAGTGAGAACGAATTAATAGTTAAACATGTTGGCATATGTCCAAGCTGATAGAATTTATGCTGACAATGGCATGTTGCTGTTGTCATGGATGGACAGCTGGCTTTAGGAGCCCACATCATTTATGACTTGTGGGTAACAGCTGGTTTTGGCTGGGGTTTTGCAGGTTTGAAGGGAATTGCACAATACATGAAGGAGCCAATAAAAATGTCAGCTAAACCTTTGTAATGTATGAATCGTGCAACCATAATGAAAGGCCTCTAGCACCAGGTCAAGCCGGGATAATCACTGATAAAAGATATGAATTCCAATCCTTTCCATACTCCAAGGTGAAGGTACAAGGGGTTTTACAGCTCAACCTGCAGCCAAATTGCTTAATTATGCATTTTGTTCATTCTTCAAAGAAAGCTCTTCAGTTTATATGCAAGATAGCGGCTAAAGACTTTGATGAGATTATTGCACATGTGACTACCTTTGAACTAGTTCCCTGGTGAATTGTTAAAAATCTAGGAAACATCTTGGGCTGTTGTGTGATCAGAATTATCAGGCCTGGCTTGAGGGATGAATGTTTCCTACTTCTGATATGATCATGGTGGAAAAAGCTTTACAGGGATAGTAAATGTTGTAACTCCACCTGCATTCGGGAAGTTCATTTTACACACGAACCACTCTCTGTGTCAAAAATTTTCCTCACATGTCTTTTTTAAATCATTCTGCTCTCATATATAAAAAAAAATTGAAATCCCCCACCCAAGGGAAAAATACCTGCTATTCACCTTACGCGTATCCCTCATGATTTTATAAACTTGTGTAAGGTCATCCCTCAACCTCCTACACTCCAATGAACAAAGTCCCAACCTGTCCAGCCTTTCCTTATAATTCAAACCCTCCATTCCCATCAAAATGTTGGTAAATATTTCCTGAATCCTCTCCAGCTCAATAACATTGTTCTTATAACTGGGTGACCAGAAGTAGACGGAGTACTCTAGAAGAGGCCTCAACAATGTCCTGTACTACCTCAGAAATCGCACAACACCAGATTATAGTCCAACAGGTTTATTTGAAATCCTAAGCTTTCCAAAACTGTACAGACTAATTAAGGTAGAGAGATCATAACAATTTATCAAGGTGATGGTGATAATACCAGACAGTAAGGAAGGTTTTACAGATACAGAACGGTATGGTGGGGTGACATGTAGCAGGACATGAACCCAAGATAGCGGTTGAGGCCGTCTTCATGAGTACGGAACTTGGCTATCAATTTCTGCTCAGCGATTCTGCGTTGTTGTGTATCTCGAAGTCCACCTTGGAGTACGCTTACCTGAAGATCAGAGGCTGAATGTTCTTGACCACTGAAGTGCTCCCCCACTGGGAGGGAACATTCCTGTCAGGTAATTATTGTGCAGTGTCCATTCATCTGTTGTCGTAGTGTCTGCATGGTCTCGCCAATGTACCATGCTTTGGGACATCCTTGCCTGCAGTGTATAAGATAGACAACATTGGCTGAGTCACATGAGTACCTGCCGTGTACGTGGGTGGTGTTCCCATGTGTGATGGTAGTATCCATGTCGATTCTCTGACGTGTCTTGAACCGGCTGCCATGGCAGGGCTGTGTAGTGCTGTGGTCGATGCTATCCTGAAGGCTGGGTAGTTTGCTGTGAACAATGCTCTGTTTAAGGTTTGGTGGTTGTTTGAAGGCAAAAAGTGTAGGTGTAGGGATGACCTTGGCAAGATGCTCATCGTCATCAAAATGACATTTTGAAGGCTGTGAAGAATGTGATGTAGTTTTTCCACTCTTGGGAAGTAGTGGACGACGAAGGGTACTCTATCGGTCTTATCCTGGGTCTGTCTTCTGAGGAGGTCATTGCGGTTTTTCACTGTGGCATGTTGGAACTGGCGATCGATGAGTTGAGCATTATATCCCGTTCTTATGAGGGCATCCTTCAAAACTTTTAGGTGTCCGTTGTGTTTCCCCTCATCTGAGCAGATCCTGTGTATGTGCAGGTCTTGTCCGTAGGGGATAGCATTTTAATACGTTTATGTTGAAAGCTAGAGAATTGCAACACCGTGAAGTTATCATGGGCTTGAGGTAGAGTGAGGTATTGAGGTGTCTGTCCTTTACGGAGATGTGTGTGTCCCAGAATGAGACTCATTCTGAAATGTAGTCCATGGTAAGTCCGATAGAGGGATGAAACTTGTTGATCTCATAATGTCGTCTTTTCAGTGATTCCTCGCCATGAGTCCAAAGGAAGAAAATGTTGTCAATGTATCTGGTGTATAGCGTTGCTCAGAGGTCCTACTTAGCTAACAAGTCTTGCTTGAATTAGTGCATGAAAATGTTAGTATATTGGGGTGAAAATTTGGTCCCCACAGCTGTGCCTGCATGAACAACTGGTTGTTGTAGGTGAAGACGTTGTGGTTGAGGATGAAGCACATGAGCTGTAGGATGGTGTCTGGAAATTGGCAGTTGTCAGTATTGAGTACTGAGGCTGTTGTAGCAATGCCGTCATCGTGGGTGACGTTGGTGTAGAGTGCCAAAACGTTCATTGCGACGAGGAATATCCCTGGTTCGACTGGTCTGTGGGTGATGAGTTTCTTTAAGAAATCTGTAGTGTCACGACAGAACCTGGGGGTTCCTTGTACAATGGGTTTCAAGATGCCTTCGACATTGCCAGAGAGGTTCTCACACAGGGTCTTGTTGCCTGTTACAATTGGCTGTCCAGGTATGTTGGCTTTCTGTATCTTCAGAAGACAATAGAAGTCTCCAATGCAAGAAATATGTGGGATGAGAGTGCATAAGATATTCTGAAGGTCTGGATCAACATCAGCATGATGTCCCAACTCTTGTACTCAAAAGTCTGAGCAATGAAGGTTGGTGTGCTAAACATCTGCTTAACCATTCTGTTCACATGTGACATAAAGTTCAAAGAATTATGTACCTAACCCCTTAGGTCTCTGTTCTACAACAATACCCAACGCCCTACTTTGAATTGTATAAGTCCTGTCCCTGTTTGTTTTACCAAAATGCAATACCTCACATTTATCTGAATTAAAATCCACCTGCCATTCCTCAGCCCATTGACCCAATTGATCAAGATCTCTTTGTAATTTTAGATAATCTTCATCGCTGTCCACTATACCATTAATTTTGGTGTCATCCACAAACTTATTGACCATGTTTCCTTTATTCTCATTTAAATCATTTATACAAATGACAAACGAAAGTGGACCCAGCACCCATCTGCAGTTTCTAAAACCCATACTGGAACTGATTCATTCACCGCATGGATGCTGAGTTGCCAGGTTTACAAATCAAGTACTGGCTGCTCAGCCAATGCTGTTTTTGGATGATTTCATACACTTACACTGAGATGCCAATGTTTAACTTCTGTCTTTCTCCAAATTGTGTCTGAGGCTTTTCGCTGTGGGTTTGAAGTTTACACCATAGTTTTTGTTTTACAGGAAAGATCACCATTAATCACCGTACTGTATTGTTATGTTATTTTCCACAACATAAAGAATTACCACCCTCTTACCTCAGTCAGTGATGTAAGGCTTAATTCACTTGAAAATCTCAAATGGGGTTACTTAGTAAAAAACTGATAAGTGACTCTGTAACTCGAAATTGTGTACACACCCTCAGCCCATCTTGCTGCTGCTCAGAGTCCTCATAGCTGCTATCTTGTGATGTCACCTTGGTCATGATTCATTAGCATACTCAGCTCTTAAAGCAGAAAAACAGGGGGAGACACTAACAGGATAATAAATACATCCAAAATAAGATTCTTCCTCCACATGGAACACAGAATAAAGTATTCTAAACATCAGGTGAGATGACGAGGATGGAATTAAAACTTCCCTAGAGTGTAAATACTTCCAGTTGGTTCAAATGACCTTTTCCTTTATTTTGTAAAACCTTTGCAAGTCTTTTCCTGGAAAGAAATCCTCCCGATGTATAATGACAACCTGAAGCAAGTGTCTTTGAAGTGACTGCAACTTATTTTCAACGATGAATGAAGATGAATTTTATAGGATTGAAATAATGCATTTCTGTGTGCATTGTACGTCTAAGTATATTATAAAACATCTCACGCACTTTCCAGTGTCCTCCTTTTTTTAAACTGATATTTTCTCAGTGATTGCTGTACTCAATTTGACTGGCAGCAATTAAAATGAGGAACCACTGTTTGAAAAAATCAAACACAAAACGTTAAGGCCAATCGCAGGAATATGACAGTATAAAATTTATTGATGCTCTTTGTAAACCTTTTCATTACTTCATCTTTGAACAATGTGTTTAGAAATTCTTGTCTGTATGCACTTCCTAACTTCAAAGTTTGACATCCTGCTATCATGTTTTGGTGAATATAGTAAAGAAGTAGAAAGATTTTACTAAAACTATACAAGCACTGGTCAGACCACTGCTGGAATACTGTGAACAGTTTTGGGTCCTTTATCTAAGGAAAAATTTACTGGCATTACAGGCAGTTCAGAGAAGGTTCATTAGGCTGATATTAGGTAGAGATGGACTGTCTTATGTGGAGATTAGATCTATACTCATTGGAATTTCGAAGAACGAGAAATGACCTTATTGAAGCATAAGATTCTTAGAGCAACCTGATAGGGTAGATGCAGAGAAGTTATTTATTTTATGGGAGACTTTCAGTCCAGGGGACATAATCTCAGAATAAGGGGTCACCCATTTAGGACAGAGATG
>NC_063333.1:150308862-150320313 GCF_021869965.1 Rhincodon typus | reverse complement strand
AACAACTGCACCTCCCAGTCGCGAACCATTTCAACTCCCCCTCCCATTCCTCAGACGACATGTCCATCCTGGGCCTCCTGCAGTGCCACAACGATGCCACCCGAAGGTTGCAGGAACAGCAACTCATATTCCGCTTGGGAACCCTGCAGCCCAATGGTATCAATGTGGATTTCACAAGTTTCAAAATCTCCCCTCCCCCCACCGCATCCCAGAACCAGTCCAACTCGTCCCTGCCTCCCTAACCTGTTCTTCCTCCCACCTATCCCCTCCTCCCACCCCAAGCCGCACCTCCATCTCCTACCGACCAACCTCATCCCACCCCCTTGACCTGTCCGTCCTCCCTGGACTGACCTATCCCCTTCCTAACTCCCTACCTACACTCACCTTTCCTGGCCCCATCCCCGCCTCTTCGACCTGTTTGTTTCCTCTCCACCTATCCTCTCCTCTATCCCTCTTCTATCCGCCTCCCACTCTCTCCCTATTTATTTCAAAACCCCCTTCCCCTCCCCCTTTTCTGATGAAGGGTCTAGGCCCGAAACGTCAGCCTCTCTGCTCCTATGATGCTGCTTGGCCTGCTGTGTTCATCCAGCCCCGCACCTTGTGCTAAGTATTACACTGGTAGCAAATTTAAAATCATCAGTCAGGCTAACGGTGAATCCCATTTAATGAAGGCAAAAGGAATTGGTACGTTTCATTTCTCAGGGAGACCAATGGCATTATGGAGTCTGTCAATATTTGCTACATTCTCATGTTGGCCCAAACCATCAGCACCCTCTTCTCGTGCTGTATAAATTGGGATCTGTTTTGTCACGTCTGTTTCTTGCTCCTAGTTTTAAGGAGTGCAAGGCAAAAAGTTTCAACTTTTAGCCTCCTTTCAGTGGTGTTTGTTACCTAGTTGTATGGGAAGATTTTGGCAGGTGTAAAGTCAAACGTGTGTTATATCACAAACTGTGCCATATATTTTCTGTGCAAAAGTGGAAGCTTAAATTCTGCACAGTAGTTTGTGATGTGGATTTTTCATCTTGCTGCAGGTGTAACAGAATGCCAGAGACAGCAAACTGAGAGGCTTTAACAATAAGCATTGTCACAGCAGGCAGCAAGAGAATCAATTGAAACATGCAATTAGCCAAGAATCACTCATCACCAAAATTATCTGAATTTATGAGGAGAGGATGAGGTATTTCTCTTGGTATTTGAGTGGTGCTTGTTTTAGCCAAATTGGTGTTGCCTGCAGCTAATTGGATTTTCTGCATTATATCATGGTTCTAGCCTTGTGTAAATTTGTTGTGAATTGCAGGCTGAATATTTTGTGCTTTATATTTTAGGCACAAAGACAGCTTTTGGCACCTTCTGGTTGTTGGTTTCTCTCAACGTTTACAAACTCGACCGAGGAGTATTCCTGGAATTTCATTATGGGAAAGACATCTCACTTCCAATCACCGTATCAATCAAACTGTCTCATTTTTATTCACCAATCGCTTTAGAACAACTAAAAGTAAATCAAACATTTTCCAGAGAAATGAAAATTTAAACTTTTTTTGTGACTTTATATTTTCTCTGTAGCTGTGTTCAGATTAATTATGAATTACTATTTTTGTGCGTCAGTTTTTGACAATTTGTACCAATTACTTAAATGAAAGGAGTGAGGGGATAATGGCTAATTTCACAGTTAAGAGCAAAATAGGTAGGAAAGTATGATGTAAAGAAGACATAAGGAAGGTACAGGTGGCACGGTGGCTCACAGCGCCAGGGACCTTGGTTTGATTCCACCCTTGGGCGACTGTCTATGTGGAGTTTGCACATTCTCCCCATGTCTGCATGGGTTTCCTCCAGGTGCTCCGGTTTCCTCCCATAGTCCAAAGATACACAGGTTAGGTGGATTGGCCATGGGAAATGTGAGGTTTATAGAAAGGGGTGGGGGCGGTTTGCAGGGTGAGGGTGGGATGCTCTTCAGAAGGTCAGTACAGATTCAATGGGCTGAATGGCCTCTTCTACACATTGTGTAGTGGATCCATGATTCTATGAAGCTGCCAATAGCTAATAGGTAGGTTGAGTGAACAGGTAAAAATCCAGCAGATGCAGAATAATGTGGTAAGATTTGAAATTGTTCACTTTGGCAAGAAAAGTAAAATAAAAACGGAATGTTACTCAGATGGAGAATGGCTGTGGAATTATGAAGTGCAGATGGCTTTAATTTCCTTGGTACATGAGTCACAATGTTCATTTGCAGGGACAGCATATTATCAAAAAGGCTATTGGGAAACTAAACTTAAATACAAGAGGAATTATATATACAGGGAATATTGATTCTGTTACACAAAATATTGG
Organism: Rhincodon typus; assembly: GCF_021869965.1. Taxonomy (NCBI): domain Eukaryota; kingdom Metazoa; phylum Chordata; class Chondrichthyes; order Orectolobiformes; family Rhincodontidae; genus Rhincodon; species Rhincodon typus. The sequence continues at coordinate 150,317,985 of NC_063333.1, read as the reverse complement.
TGAGACCATATTTCAAGTAATGTGTACAGTTTTTGGTCTCTTTATTTAACAAAGGATATAACTGCATTGAAAGTGGTTCAGATGGGGGGCAGCGTTTACTAGATTGATACCTGGAATGAGTCAGTTTATATTATAGGAAAGATTAGACTGGCTGGATTTGTTTCTGTTGCAGTTTAGAAGGGTAAGGGGTGATTTGATTGCAGTTTGTAAGATCCTGAAAGGGGGATGTGGAAAGGAGTATTCCTATTGTAGGTCAGTCCAGAATTAGGAGACACTGCTTTAAGATTAGGAGTTGCCCTTTCAGAACAGCAATGATGGGAACTTCTTTCCCAGATTTGTGCGATATTGATACCAGTGCTGGGGAAGGAAGGAACTATTCCAATGGGCTTCCCCTGATTCATGCTTGGACAGGAGTCCTTGCGAATAGCATAGCTAACAGAGGTTGGTGGTGGTTGATGGGTTGGGGGGGAGGTGGTGGTGGGATTCAGTTGAAATGACAATTGACATGGAAAATTATGGAAATAGTTAAAAAACATGAAGGCTCAGGAGAGGTTTTACAAGCTTCCAGAAAATGAGGTAAGCTAACTCATAATATGAAAGAAGATGGCAAGGGTTTTTTTTTTTAATGATATATAAAAGGTAATAGAAAGGCAAGAGTGGACATTGGACCACTGGAAAATAAGGCTGGAGAATTAGTAATGGGGAACAAAGAAAGGGCAGAGGAACTGAATCCATACTTTGCATCAGTTTGCACAGTGGAAGATACCAGCAGCATACAAGAACTTCAAGAGTGAGGGGGAGAGGTGAGTGTAGTGGCCAAGACTGAGGAGAAGGTGCTGGGAAAGGTGAAAGGTTTGAAAGTGGATAAATCACCTGAACTGGATGGGATACACCCCTGAAGTTCTAAAGGAGATAGCTTAGGAGATTGCGGATGCATTGGTGGTGATGTTTCAGGAATCCCTGGAGTCAAGGAGGGTCCCAAATAAGTGAGAAATGTCTTTGAGGAGGTAACAGTCAAGTTATGCAAAGGAGATCCAGTGGACATGATCTATTTGTATTTCCAGAAGACCCTTGACAAGGTGCCACACAGGAAGCTGTTACATAAAAGCACGTGGTGTTAGCAGTGAGGTACTAGCATGGATAAAGGATTAGCTGGCTGGCAGAAGGCAGAAAATGAGGGTACAGGGGTCTTTTTCAGGATGGCAACCAGTGACTAGTGGAGATCCACAGGGGTCAGTGTTGATATCACAACTGTTCATTCTATACTTTGACAATCTGGATGAAGGAAATGATGGCTTTGTTGCTAATTTTGCAGTTGATCCAAAGATAGGTGGAGGGATCGGTAATGTTGAGGAAGTGGGGAGGCTGCAGAAAGACTTGGACAGGCTAGGAGAGTGGGCAAAGAAGTGGCAGATGGAGTACACTATAAGAAAGTGTGAAGTTATGTACTTTTGTAGGAAGAATTGAGGTGAGGACTGTTTTCTAAATGTGCAAAGGCTTTGGAAATCTAAAACACGAAGGGACTTATCAATCCTGGTTCAGGATTCTCTTCAGATTAACATGCAGATTCAGTTGACACTTAGGGAGGGAAATGTGATGTTAGCACTCATTTTGAGAGAATGAGAGTACAAGCAGGGATATATTTCTGAGGCTGTATAAGAATCTGATCAGACCGCATTTGGAGTATTGTGAGCAGTTTTGGGCCCTGTCTATAAGGATAGATGTGTTAGCCTTAGGGGGCCATCCAGAGGAGGTTTACATGAATGATCCCAGGGATGAAGGGTTTGTCATATGAGGACATACTCTGGGTCTTTAATGATTGAGTTTAAAAGAGTGAGAGGGGATATAATTGAAACTTACAGAAAAAGTGAATAAAGTAGATAAAGTGAATGTGGAGAAGATAATTCCACTAGTAGGACAGACTAGGACCAAAGGCACAGCCTCCGAGAGAAGGGATGACTCTTTAGAACTCAGATGAGGAGAAATTTCTTGAGCCAATGGGTGGTGAATCTGTGAAACTCATTGCCACAGAAGGCTGTAGAAGCCAAGTTATTGAGTGTATTTCAGACAGAGTTAGATAGGTAAGGGGATCAAGAGTTATGGGGAGAGGGCAGGAGAATGAGGTTGAGAAATGTATTAACCATGGTCGAATGGTGGACCAGACGCGATGGGCCAAATGATGTAATTCTGCTTCTATTTCTTATTGCCTTATGGACTTTGGAATTCTATCTCACAAGGCAGCAGAGGCACGGTCCTTGAGTATTTTGAAGCAAATGTAAATAAGCTCTTCAAAAAAAAATGAACCGCAGATGCTGGAAGTCTGAAAAGAAAACAGAAATTGCTGGAGAAACTCGATTCATCTGCCAAAATCTGTGGAGACAAAGCAGAGTTAACATTTCAGATCCTGTCACCTTTCTTCAGAACTCAGTTGCTGCAAGGCCTGCTGAGTTTCTCCAGCAAATTGTTTTTGTGAGTGAATAATTTTTTGTTTGGCAGACAAATTAATGGCTATTGGGGTAAATGAGAATGTGGAATTCAAAAACTAAACAGATCAGCCATGATTTTATTGAATGGTTGAGCAGGCCTGAGGGCCTGTAATGGTCTACTTCTGTTCATTTTTTAAATGTTTGTACAGTTTCCTCCTTTGTGTCTCTTTTTATTTCAGAATAGCAATGATAGTTTGTGGGCTTTTCAATCTGTTAGTGCCTTTCTAGAATCTGGGATATCTTGGAATCTTATGCTCAATGCCTTTGCTTACCCTGCAGCCACTGCTTTTGGGAACTTAGAATATGGATAATCAAGTGCAAGGACTTCTCAGCTATTAATCCCTTTCATACTCTTAACAGTTTTCTCCAATAATTTTGTTTGTTTTAAGCTCCTGCCTCCTTTCTTCACTTGCTTTTCATCTACAAGGCACAAGTCAGGAATGTGATGGAATAATCCCCATTTGCCTAAATGGGTGCATCTCCAACACTCGAGAAGCTTGACACTATCCAGGACAAAGCAATCATTTGGTTAACAGCGCATTCACCAACATCCACACCCTCTACCAGTCACAGATGCGTTGTAGAAATTCATCAAAGTTCCTTTGACAGCATCTTCTAAACTCATGACAACTACCACCTTAAAGACAAGGGCAGCAGATACTTGGGAACACCACCAGCTGCAAGTTTCCCTCCAAACAGTCACCATTCTGTTATTTCCTCCCTTGTCTTATTCAACAACCTAGGATACATTTCACCCAGCCCTGGATATTTATGTACTTTTAGGCCTGCCAGACCGCTCAGATCCTCCTCTCTCTGTCTGTGTTAATTTCTTTTAAGTATATCACAATCCTTCACCCTAATCTACACCTACATTGTCCCACTCACAAGTGAACACTGACACAAAGTATTCAATTAGAACCCTACCTACATCTTCCAGCTCCATAATCAAGTTATTACTGTCTTCCTTAATGGGTCCTACTCTTTCTCTCATGATCATTTTACCTTTGATATATTTGTAAAATAACTTACAATATTGCTTTACTTTATCTACCATTACTTTTTCATGCCCTATTTTAGTTCTCCTAATTTCCTTTTTAAGATCTCCCTTGCACATTCTTCTATTCCCTGAGGGCATCTGCAGTTTTGAATCCTTGGTATCCGTCATGCGCCTCCTTTTCTCTCTTTATCCAATCCTGTAAATTCCTTGATATCCAGGCAACAACAGGAATTGTTGTTCACACCTTTTATCTTTTATTGGAATATGTTGGCCCTGAAACCCCACTATTTTCTTCTGGAATGCATCCCACTACTATGACATAGATTTACCGAAAAGTATCTGCCCTCCATCCACTCTAGTCAAATCATGTCTGCGTTCCTCCAGTTTAGAACTTTGATTGTATGCCCATTCTTGTCCTTTTCCATAACAATCATAAATTTAATGGAGTCATGATCACTGTCTGCAAAATGGTCCCCCGCTGATACTGCAAACACTTGTCCTGCTTCATTCCTTAAACCTAAATCCAGGAAAGCACCCTCTCTCTCGTAGAGTAGTCAATGCATTGGCTTAAAAAGCTCTCCTGGGTACATTTTAAGAATTCTGTTTCCTCCAAATCTATCACACAATGACTACCCTAGTTAGTGTTGAGGAAGTTGAACTCCCCCACTATCACTACCTTATTACTTTTACACTTCTCTGAAATTTGCCTATATACTTGCTCTTCCATTTCTCTTGGATTGTTAGGGAGCCTATTGTACTCTTCTAGCAACGTGATTGCTCCGTTGCGCTTTTTAAGTTCAACTCATGTGGCCTCACTTGAGGAGCCTTCTAAGATGTCATCCCTCCTCACTGCTGTAATAGATTCTCTGAGCAATATTGTGAAAACACCCCCTCTTTTACCTTTGTCCCTGTCTACGACAAACACTTATAAGGATTAAAGACCCCATTCCTACAGAACGAACGTGGTTTACAAAATACCATGCAACGACTGCCACAAACATTACATCGGACAGACAGGAAGGAAACTAGCCATCAGAATGCATGAACATCAACTAGCAGAAAAACGGCATGATGAACTCTCCTTAACATCGGTTCACTCAGACAATGAAGGCCATCAGTTTAACTGGGACAAGGTAACCATAGTAGCCCAAGCCAAATATTGACATGCACGGGAATTCCTAGAGGCATGGTTCTCCACCCATAATGCAATCAACAAGCACATAGAATTGGACTCCATATACAAACCCATACAGATCAAAACTGGAAGTGACAGTACTCACCATAGGGCCGGACAGTATAAATTCCAATTGGAGTAGAATAACATCGCTTCATCGTAGACTCCACTGATGATGTCACCTAACATGGTGATGAAACATCTGAACCAGAGGAACCTAGCTCGGCGAGCAAGTTAACAACCTCACCCACAACTCGAGCTACAGATCTTTGCCAAAATTTTGATCTTCCCTGTCTCGCCTGAAGACCTGGTATTCTGTAATATTGAACTGCCAGTCCTGCCCTTCTCTCAATCATATCTCAGTGACAGCAATGACATCACACCCCCATGCCTCCATAGACTCATTCCTTGCTGTTTTCTAAATCTTTTGTGCTACTATTAATATGTGTAACATTTTTATTTCAATGTGATACTTAACTTCTTTAGTCATGGATAGTGCATCCTTCTCAAATGAAATATTCAATGGAATATAACTTTCTTAATAATAATGTCTCCTTAAAAATCTGCTCTTGCTTCTGCATCATTTTATGCTTTCAACTATTTTCCCAGTCCAATTTAGCCTTGTTCATTGACTTTATTTGCATTTAAAACTCTAGTTTCAGACCCATATTCCTCATTGTTAAATTGGAAGTGAAATTCTATGATGCCATGATTACTCTTACTTGGAGGATCTTTTACTATGTGCTGATGAATTATCTCTGTCTCATTACACACTTTCAAGCCTGAAATAGCCATTTTCCTTTTGGTAACAGAATGTATTTTCCTAAAAAATTATTTTGGATACATTCTATGAACTCATTCTCTCGGCTATTTTTGAAAGGTCGATTTGTTCAATCTACATGGATCCCATGTTTGTTGAAGTTCCTTTCCTTATAATCCTCTATTATTCCTTAATTTACAATGTGCCCAACTGACAAGGGATCTGAAAGCAACGTCTAGCAGTGACTTGTTTCCTTTATATTTCCTTAGTTCCATTCAAACTAATTCTACATTTTACAGTATCTGTGGAAAGAAAGCAAGAGTTAATGTTTCAAGTCTGGTAACTCTTCATCAGAAAGTTCTGCCAGACCCGTTGATTATTGCCAGCAATTTCTGCTTTGTTTTACATCTGCAACATCCACAATTCGTTGTTTTATTTTGATTCTATATTTTGATCCTTCAAACCAAGTTAGTGTTTCATTACTGTACTGATCTCATTCCCTATTAACAGTGCTACCTCCTTTTCCTTTCTTCCTGCCCTTCCAAATATCCAATGTCAAGTATTTTTGAATATTATGGCACTAGCCACGGTCACTTTTTATCTATGTCCTTGTCATATCTATCATGTAATAGTCATTCATTTCTATTTGTGTTGTGACTTTATCCATCCAGCGTGCATTCAGATTGGGGACTTTAATTCTGTCAGACTCCAACTATCAATTCCTGTTTTTAAAACAAATCAAGTAAAATTGTTACAGTCCCAGAGGGCTGCTCCCTCATTAGAGAGAGATGACTTGGGTAGTTTAACCTGAGGGCCACTACATCTCAGCTGAGAGGTGAGGTTGAAAAGGCAGATCCTTCACGATCACTTCAATTGGTGCAGCAATGGACATGTGCTGTTAGCATTATTCTCCATCACAACCCAGCCTTCCAGCCAACTAAGATAACCAACCCCCACCAATGCCTGTACCACAACACAGCACTGACAGTTAGTCCTTTCTCTTCAACTTTCCAAATCTACTCTCATGTGAACCTGCTACTAGTGCCAACTGATTAGTTTAGAATCAGCCTGCAGCTCCAGTATATGATTCATCATGAGACCAGTCCCAGCATGCTTCAGGTGGAGACCGCCTGACGGTGAAATTTCCTTTTGGGTTTTGAAACATTAACTCTGTTTTTCTCTATCCTTCGATGCTGCCAGATCTGCTGAGTTCTCTGTATTTATTTCAGATTTCCAGCATCTGCAGTATTTTGCTTCATTTGAGTCAATGTTTCTCTTTCCCTAACACTGGTTTCAGTGCTCCATAAAGCAAAATCCCCTTCTCCCACACCATGTTTGAGCCACACATTCATCTCTCCAATCAGATTTGCTCATGGTTCAGGTAATAAATAATCCACAGATTATTACCTTTATGGTTATACTTTTAAATTTAGCTCCAGCAGCTCACAGAGCAGAACGTCTTTCTCAGTTCTACCTACATTATGGCAGCCAAGCAGACTACAACAGCTGACTTCTACTTGTCCATCTGAAAACTCCCAAACCCCCTCTCCAAAGTCCTCTCTTGCCCTGAGGAGATGGCCTTAATCTGACACGGGGCAGGTAACACAACTTTCTGAATGCCTGTTCTCGGCTGTAGACAACTGTATTTATTCCCCTTGCTGCATTCCTCCCAACAACAACTACATCCCTTCTCACTCTCCCCCACTTTTTGGTTCACTGCACCACAGTGCTCTGGTCAATTTGCTCAGCCGCCCTGCAGTCCCTGCTCTCAAACACTCAATCTGCAAGAAACTGGAAACTGGACATGCACAAGGGCTGAGAATCATAGAATCATACAGAACAGAATAGGCCCTTTGGCCCATCAAGTCTGTACTGACAAAAACTGTAAAGTACTAAATCTACACTAGTCTCATTTCCCAGCACTTGGCCCACAGCCTTGAATTTTATGACCTTCAAGTGTTTGTCCTAATAGTTTTTTAAGATTGTGAGGTTTCCTGCCTCAACTACACTCCCAGGCATTACATTCCAGACCCCCACCCCTTCAGTGAAAAACATTTTCCTCAAAACCCCTCTAAACCTCGTGCCATTCACCACAAAATTATGCCTCCTTATTAATCACTTTTGTATTAAGAAGAACAGCTGCTTGCTATCTACCCTGATTATGTTCCTCACAATCTGTTAGATCTTACACAGGTCCCCTCTCAGCCTTCACTGTTCTAAAGAAAATACCCTGAGCTTATCCAGCCTCTTTCGTAGCTAAAATGCTCCATCCCAGGCAACATCCTGGTCAATCTCCTTTGCACACCCTCTGGTGCAACTATGTCCCTTCAATAGGGTAACAACCAGAACTGCATTTTGTATACAGTGTGGAGCTGGAGGAACACAGCAGGTTAGGCAACAGTAGAGGGGCAGGAGAGTTGACGTTTCTGGTTGGGATCCTTCAACAGTCTTTCTATCTTCAGCATTTTATACAACTCCAGCAATAACCTCCCTGTTCTTATAGTCTATGTCACAATTGTTAAAAGCATGTGTCCTGTATGCTGCTTTCACTATCCTATCAACCTATCTTGCTATCTTCACGGATGTGTGGACAAGAACGACAGGATCCCTATGTTCCTCTGAGCTTCCTAGTGTCTTGTCATTCATTGAGTACTCCCTCGTTACATCTGTGAAAAGGTATCACCTCACCCTTTTCAGAGTTAAATTCCATCTGCCACTGATCTGCCCATCTGTCCAATCTATCTGTATCATCCTCACTGTTAACCATTTGGTCACTCTGTGTCACCTGCAAATTTACTTATCATCCCCTCCCTGCACCCAAGACATTTTTTTCTACATTGCTTATAGATATCAGGAACAATAAAGGACCCCAGCACTGACCCCTGTGGTACACCGTTGGATACCAGGCTCCAAGCACACAAACAGCCATCCAAGATTATCCTCTACCTCCTACAACTCAAACAATTTTGAATCCAATTTGTTGCTGTGCTTTTACCCCGTTTATCAGTCTCCCATGTGGGACCTTTTCAAAGTCTTGGCTGAAATCCATATTAATGGCATAACACTCAGCAACACACCTGATCACCTCCTCCAAAAATTCAATCCAATTTATTGGGTAGGACCTCCCTCTGACAAAGCCATGCAGAGGTTCCTCCATTTCTGCTGTTTTGAACCCTATATGAGCTTTGCTCAGTCATACTGTCACTGACCGTAGACCAGATATGAAGAGTAGGGCTCAGGAAGATTTCAACTGTTTTTGCAGATGTGGCTATTTTCAATCCTCCTTTGCTTGTTTTCATTTGAGATTGTTACATTGTGTGGGTTGCATTTGTAGCAGGTTTTTATATCAATTCAAGCTTCATAAACTATTCAAGTTAATTTATTATAGGAGCAGAGAGGCTGACGTTTCGGGCCTAGACCCTTCGTCAGAAAAGGGGGAGGGGAAGGGGGTTTTGAAATAAATAGGGAGAGAGTGGGAGGCGGATAGAAGAGGGATAGAGGAGAGGAAACAAACAGGTCGAAGAGGCGGGGATGGAGCCAGTAAAGGTGAGTGTAGGTGGGGAGGTAGGGAGGAGATAGGTCAGTCCAGGGAGGACAGACAGGTCAAGGGGGCGGGATGAGGTTGGTCGGTAGGAGATGGAGGTGCGGCTTGAGGTGGGGGGAGGGGATAAGTGGGAGGAAGAACAGGTTAGGGAGGCAGGGACGA
>NC_063333.1:150298273-150308362 GCF_021869965.1 Rhincodon typus | reverse complement strand
CCACCTCAGACCTGAGCATCTTAAGCCTTAGATGGGTCTCAATTCAATGGGAGTCACCACATCTCCAATACCATCACTGTTCTGTTGAGCTCCTGGTCTCTGATTCTGCTCCCAATGTCTTTTAGACTGAGGAAGGCTCTCCACCATTGAGTTAAATGATTGGTGCTTTATTCCAGGGCCTTTCCCAATATTGGCCAATGCTGGACTCTCTGGTTGTCCAGCCAATGGGTGAAGGTCCTGTGGCCTCCAGTAAATATCATCTATCACCTTCATCCCCACAAAAAATTACCACAACCTTCTCACAAGTACCACATCTTCAGTAAACCAGACTCCTAGGAAATTCAGTATCTTATTTCAAGACCAATATTATAGATATCCCTCATTTGTTCATAAGCTTCTGGCCCTGATTTCGATGACACACAACAAAGTGAATGCTGCTCCAAAAACTTGGTGCACTTTTATTAAACTGCTATAGAATACAATATTTTCACAATGGTATTGCTTGCTTCATGGTCTGTGACCTAACATCTGTCTCAGGCACTCGATTTGTCATACTCCAACTGTCACAGCAACAAATCTTTTATTGAAAGCTTCCTTTATTCATCTTTCTTGATGTGACTGTACCAGAGCTGGTAATATCTGTCTTTAGTCAACTTAATTCATTTTTGATTACATGGTGATTCTGTTGAAAGTTCCTGCTAGGTGTACTTTCATTAGCAGGGGAATTGAGTTTAAGAGGCGTGAGGTTAGACCACACTTGGAATATTGTGTTCAGTTCTGATCGCCTTATGAAAGGAAGGATGTGGAAGCTTTAGAGAGGGTGCAGAGGAGATTTACCAGGATGCTGCCTGGACTGGAGAGCAGGTGTTATGAGCAAACGTTGAGGGAGTGAGGGTTTTTCTCATTGGAGTGAAGAAGGATGAGAGGTGACTTGATCGAGGTGTACAAGATGATGAGAGGCATAGATAGAGTGGATAGCCAGAGACTTTTTACCAGGGCGGAAATGACTACTACGAGGGGGCATAATTTTAAAGGTAATTGGAGGAAGGTGTAGGGGAGATGTCAGAGGTAGGTTCTTTACACAGAGAGTGGTGGGTGCGTGGAATGCGCTGCCGGCAGTGGTAGTGGAGTCAGATACATTAGGGACATTTAAGCGACTCTTGGATAGGCACACGGAGGATAGTAAAATGTAGGGTATGCAGGGTAGTTTGATCTTAGTAGGATTATAATCCGGCACAACACTGTGGGCTGAAGGGCCTGTACTGTGCTCTACCATTCTATGTTCTATGTTCTATGTTCTATCCTTCTGTCTGGGTCTCAATCTCAAGGCTTCGCTAGAACAGTCATAGGCTGTCACCTGGACTGTTATCGCTATCAACCTTATCAATCAGCAGGGCTTTAACAAAGAAGATAGTTTATGGTCTAAATGAGAAGACCCTTTTTTTCCCATCTCTGCTCCAACAAGGTTTAGAGTCAATGAGCAGATTTTATTAAGTCTGTGGGTTGACCATATTTCCACCCTGCCTTGCTGCTCTGAAGCCCACAGTGTAGTTCTTCAGTCAGGTATGATTTAGAATCATAGAATCCCCACTGTGTGGAAACAGGCCATGCTGCCCAACAAGTGCACCCTGACCTTCCGAAGAGCATCCCACCCAGACCCACCCACCTACCCTATTCCTGTAGCCCAGCATTTCTCATGGCTAACCCACTTAGCCTGCGCATCCCTGGACACTATGGGCAATTTCCCATGGCCAATCCACTTAACCTGCATATCTTGGACTGTGGAAGGAAACCCACACAGACACAAGGAGAATGAGTAAACTCCGCATGGACAGTTCGCTGAGGGTGGAATCACACCCAGATCCCTGGCTCTGTGAGGCAGCAGTGATAACCACTGAGTCACTGTGCTGCCCATTCTCTTTTAATGGTCCATTCTCCCAAAATGAGGTAGGAATCTGCCAGCTTACATTCACTAATATGAAAGGAACATGATTAAAGTGACAAATGCAATACAAAACTAAATAATGCCTGGCTTCAATATCCTTTTCAGATAACATCTACCTTTTCCCATCTCTAAAAGACTCAATTATTCCAGTCCTCCCTGGCTGTTTATCTGTCTTTCTACCTCTAAGTTCTGAAGAAGGGTCACTGGACTTGAAACGTTAATTCTGCTTTGTTTTTTCTCCACAGATGTTGCTAGACCTCCTGAGTTTCTCCAGCATTGTATGTTTCTATCTCTGTAAATTTCAGTTCAGGTGAATCATTACTGACTCCATCATGTTCTACACTACATTCTGCTTTGTCTCTAATCTCACTGCCCTACAATGGTTTCCTGTATCTCTTCATAACATGTCTCAGTGCTGGCTCCTGTATCTTTCAATCACCCAAACTTACCCTTTAAAATGCCCTTTTATACATCCCCTGTCCCTTCATCTACCCAAACCCCATGATCTAGTATTTTCTGCCTAAGCACCTCATGTCTCTATCAAGAGCTGTTTCTTTAATCACAGAATTGTTATGGGTCAGAAGGAAGCCATTTGGCCCATTGTGCCTGGACCAGTTCTATTAGCTTTTTGTCATTTCAGAGTGTGAGATTGGCAGTAGGTAATGACATAGTCAATAGAGATGATTAAAGGTTTTGGACTCCTCTCTATGATCTCTGAATATTGCCATTTTCTTTGCCATTGAATGCCTGGGAGGAGATGGTTAGAGATTTTCCTTGTTGGAAATGGTCATTGCCTGGCACATGTGTGGTATGAATGTTACTTGCCACTTATCTGCCCAAATATGAACATTATCCAGGTTTGATTGATTGATTTATTTATCGTCACGTGTACCAAAATGCAGTGACAAGTTTTGTTTATGAATGGTACAGGCAGATCATAATAAGCAAAGGATGTACAGATCAAAAAATCTTAGACAGAGGCATACAGGTTACGTTGCATGGAGTGTGCACTAGACAAGATCAACGTTAGCAAGGTCAGCATTATTTGAGGCTAGAGTCCATTCATTAGTCTGATAACGGCCAGGAAGAAGCTGTTCCTGAACATGGTGGTGCATGTGTTCAGGTTCCTGTATCTTCTGCCTGACAGAAGAGGTTGTAAGAGATCATTACCGGGGTGCGATGGATCTTTGATGTTGTTGGCTGCCTTTCCACTTGCTGTATTTGAACATGGGCTGCTTCCGCATCTGAGAAGTTATAAAACGTGATGAAAATTGTGCCAAGGATCTGGTCACAACATCAGGGATCCAGTCACAGTGTCAGGGATCTAGCCATGGTGTCAGGGATCTAGCCATGGTGTCGAGGATCCAGTCAGAATGTCAGGGATCCAGTCATAGTCCCAGCAATCTAGTCACAGTGTCAAGGATCCAGTCACAGTGTCAATGATCCAGGCATAGTGGCAGTCCAGTCAGCTGGTGCCTGTTGTGTGTGACCTCCAGTAGCACCAATACCTGATGCTGGTCAGAGTGAGCACAGCACACCCTCTAACTGGATCTGATCAAAAGGGATCATTAAAATTGTATTGCCCATGCAGGGTCTCTATTTCTGACAGTCTGATGAAGAAGGGGGTGCGGAATAGTATGATCCCGCAAACTAATTGCCATGAACCTTGCCATTAGCGTGATCAAAATAGAACAGCAGGTCAACAGCTGCTAATTTCAGAGACCTGTTTCTCCTTTTCACTCACAGAGAAGTTATAGAATCATAGAGATCTAAAAACAGGTCCTTCAGCCCATCACGTTCAAAAACAACAACGTGACCATGTAAACATTTCACCAACAGTGTGTTTTGGCTTTGTGCCAACAATCTGTTCCAGGCAGTATTGGAAATGTAATTCATTTACAATCACTAACAGGGTAACAGCAATTCAACTTTTTGTGATTCTCTATAATGTGGAATCTGTTAAATGCAGTAATTACTAATATAAAAATGAGACATTTTAAAAGTCTTAAACTGAGAATGCTTTTGGAGGAATAATCTTCAGACTGAAACTTTTTGTTAAAAAGTTCTGAGTGAAGTGACTGGAAAAGAAAATAATGAATTTGTAAATAAATTTCTCCAGGGAAACAATGGGCAATTATCATTGGAACATGCTGAATCATCAGATGTACTTTGCTCATAAGTTTCTAAGTGAATACTCAGTGGAAGCTAACTGTTGTATCAAGACTCACTCAGCTTGAACTGAAGCAATATTGCGGATACATCCACAATCCAAATATTTTCAAATATTTTGGTTATTGCAATATCAATGCAGAAGATCCATGAACTGTCACTTTTAGTTAAAATTAAACACAACAGCGTTTATCGTTTTCAGATAAGCTGCAGTATTAAAGCAAGCTAAAATGGCCAATGTAGCATTAAAAAAGACCTAAAGAAAATAATTAAAGCAGAGTGTGGTGAATAATGGATGCTTCCTGCAGGTTCCGATCTGATCTTCACATATTGATCCATTTTCACACCTCTTGAGGGGATGATCCTGTCTTCATTGGAAAATAAACAAACAGTCTTTCATCCATAATCATCTGTATTCATGATGAGGAAAATGTGGCTCTTCCAAAACGCATTTGATAAAGTGGCACATGAAAGACTTGTCAAAATGTTAAAATCCACGAAACAAAAGGGGCGATGGGAAAATTTCGAAAGGGACACGGATAGCCTGCTAAATTGGCTGGTCATGTGACAGAGGAGGTGTAAGCCTGAGTGCTGTGAAACAATTCATTTTAGTATGATTAATAGAAAGAGTAAGAGACAGAGAGAGAGGGAGAATTGAAAATATAGGCCATAACTTTAAAGGTACTGCAGGAGCAAAGGGACCTTGGAAAGTGGAAGGACAGGCAAGGCAAGTGATTAATGAGGCTGACAGTATTCTGAGCTTTATAAATAAAGGCAGACTGTATAAAATGAATAATAGACTCCCTGCAGCATGGAAGCAGGCCATTTGACCCATTCAGTCCACACTGACCCTCTGACAAGTATCCTACACAGGCACACCCCCTACGCTAACCCTGTATTTTCCAAAGCCAATCCACCTAACCTGCACATCTTTGGACTGTGGGAGGAATCCAGAGCACCTGGAGGAAACCCACGCAGACGCGGGGAGAATGTGAAAACTCCACATGACTATCACCTAAGGATAGAATTGAACTCAGGTCCCTGGTGCTGTGAGGCAGCAGTGCTAACCACTGAGGCACCGTGCTTCCTAAAGAAAAAAGGAGGTTATATTAAAACTGTGTAAGACATGACAAGTTCAGTCTCAACTGGAATATTATATCCTGTTCTCGGAACCACATTGTGGAAAAGGATCTGAAGATGTTGGAAAAAGTGCAGTAAACTTTCAGTAGAATGGTCCCAGTGATGAGGAACTTCAGCTATGAAGATAAATTTGAGAAGCTGGGCTGTAGCCCTTGGCAGAGAGAAGATCAGAAGGAGATTTGAAGGAGGTATTCAGCAATCTGATGGGTGTGGACAAAACACATCCAGAGAAACTTCTCCCAGTGGCCAAAACGTTGAGAACGAGAGGGCACAGATTGAAGATGATGATCAGAACAAATAGCAGAGAGACAATGAAAATGAGAAATGAAGGACATGGTTGGGATCTGCCATGAACCGGTGACCATGCATTGGAGGCAGGTTCAGTCATGCTTCTAAAAAGTGAACCGGATGCCTATGTGAAGGGATAATACTTGCAAGGCAATGGGGAAAGATGCAGATTGGACCTCAGTCAGGATTTTGTCACACCTCGCTGTAGTAACACGTTGGAGATCAAGCCCAGCTCTACCCGATGTTATCACAAAAGTGAAAGATTTTATAATAGATGTACACAATTCCCCAATTTACCAGATTTTCAGACCTTTAGCATCTTATGACCTCAATTTGATCTCATCTCATTCTACTAAACTCTAATGTGTGTGGGTCTAAATTGCTAAATCTCTCCTCATAAAACAAATATCTCATCTCTGGAATCCATTCAGATGGTACACACTGCTGCCACTGTACATTTTGTGGTGAAGGGAGTGAATGTTGAAGGAGGTGGATATGATGCCAGTTAAACCAATTCCTTTATCCTGGATGGTATTGAGCTTTTTAAGTGCTGCTTGAGCTGCACCCATCCAGGCAAGCAAGGAGTATTCCATCACACTCCTGACTTCTTTTTGTAGATGACGGACAGGCTTTGGGGAAACAGAAGCTAAATTACTTGCTGCAGATTTCCTAAGCATTGACCTGTTCTTTATTCATTGTATTTATGTGTTTGGTCCAGTTCAGACTCAAATGGGTGGTAACCCCCAGGATGTTGATAGCAGGGTATTCAATGATAACAACACCACTAAACATCAAGGAGATGGTTAGACCTCTTGTTGGGAACGGGCACTGCCTGGCACAACTGTTACTGCCACTTTTCAGCCTGAGGCTGGATGTTGTTCAAATTTTGCTGCATATGGACACAGACCCACAAAAAATGTCTGTTCTCTCCACCCAGTTCCAGCCATTGATCTATACTTGATATTTTGGTGAAAATGTTGCTGATAAAATTAAGACTTGTGTCTTTCACAACCTGAATACTCAGTGGAGGTTAGGGAAGGGTCTAGGCCCGAAACGTCAGCCTTTCTGCTCCTATGATGCTGCTTGGCCTGCTGTGTTCATCCAGCCCTGCACCTTGTTGTCTCCTACTCAGTGGAGGTCTTGTGATTGTTGTGGTCTGCAATATAATGTAGGAAATGCATCAGTCAAATTATGCACAGCATGATCCCACAGTGATGTTGTAAAGATTACATATAATATACATATCCCGTTCTTGAGGGAATAAACATTAAACAGGATCAAAGGATAACTTTCCTATTATTCTTCAAAATCATGCAATGTCACCCTTGTATCCACCTGAAAAGACAGACTGAGCCTTGGTTTTACGTCATTTGCAAAAGAAAGCACCTCACTCTCAGTAAAGCACAGAAATTGTTAGCCTGGTCACGTGCTCCTGTTACTAGATTAAGGTCTGAATATTCAACAGGGTGACTGAGAAACAAAGGCACTAATTTACAAGGTTAGGCATGTAGAGATTATTAATTTAGGGTAATGACATTTTGTTGAGTGCAGTGCAAAGAATTTAAATCAAACAATACTTAATGGCATCTTCCAGGGGGTTATCTTTTATTTTAATTTTGTGATGTGGGTGACTGATGAAGCAGAAATTATTAAAAACTGAAAGAACTGCGGATACTGTAATGCTGTGGAAACAGAAATTATTATCCATTTTTAGTTGCTAGTGACCCTTGACCCTGCGCTAATGGAGCCTTTGTTGTGATGGGCCTCAATGGTGGATTGGTCAGAATTCTTTATTGGGTTGTGTCACATTTCGGCAATTTGGCCTCCAGCTGTGGCACTGAGGCACCCCCATGCAATTGTGACAATGGTTCATATCATATCATGTGTTTTTACTCGAGATTAAATTAGTTTTTCAACTAAATTCAGTCTGTTTCAATGTAACTTCTGCAAAAGAATCTTAAACCTTCAGGCATCAAGGAGCAATCATTCCCATATTCCAGTACCATGCCTTCCTGAACTATTTGGCACCTTCCCTGAACTGGTGCCACTTCCCGTTTCCTGCCTGGGTTGTGCCTAAATTTCCTACCTCCTGCTGAGTGGGCCCCAGACCAAGGGCTAACGTAGCTTCATCAAAACAGGAGCCAGCCAAGTGTGTCCTGGAAACTGAATTAAATTCAACTTCTTGTTCCCCTGTTTGTTCCTGAGGTTTGAACAAGTGAATGCCTGTTTGTGATGGATTTGTAAAATCCAGTTTTCTGTTGAGACAAATCCAATACACACATTGTTTCTTCCAAGCCCCAAAGCAGTGCTCCAGACCATGTAAATTAATTTTGCTTCCAATGTGTGTCATCACCAAAGCTCTACACCATTGAGCAAATACCAGAAAACCATTGAATTATGTCCTTTGGCAGCTAAAGATTACTGGAACAGTAAGCACAGAAACACCCACAAAAAAGATGCAACTTCATTATTGAAAGAAATAGGATAGATATCCTACAATACTGGTATGCATTGTCACTGATAGCAATATAATGTTTACATAATGATACTCATGTCTTTTCGAGCACAGTGTTCATCTCCCTACCTCTAGGCCATGAGCTCTGGGTCCAGCTCCTCCTTGCTCCTCAGCTGTGTTCACACATGTCTGAACAAGTTGCTCAAGATTATTCATGGTCTAAAATTCCAGATGTAAACACGTCACTAGTTTGATCCATGTTTCATAAAGGCAAAACAAATGTAAACTTTTCATTAGAAACATCTGCAGTCTGACTAAGAGATAGTAAGAACTGCTGATGCTGGAGTCTGAGATGGCAAGGCGTGGAGCTGGAGGAACACAGCAGACCAGGCAGCATCAGAGGAGCAGGAAAGCTGACGTTTTGGGTCGGGACCCTTCCTGGCCTGCTGTGTTCCTCCAGCTCCACACTGTGTTATTGCAGGTAGACTAATGCCTCTCAGCAAAAGAAAATATGATCCATTCAAAACGGCAGATAGGTGCAAGATAGGTACATGGAGGATAGTAAAATGTAGGGTATGCAGGGTAGATTGATCTTAGTAGGATAATAGGTCGGCACAACATCATGGGCCAAAAGGCCTGTACTGTGCTGTACTGTTCTATGTTCTATGTCAGCATGAATATAAAGCCTTTGTGCAGTGGATTCTCATTTTTGATGGTTCCTTGTTCACCAATGGTTAAGCAACCAGTTAATGAAATCAACACAACATCAGCAGTTTTAGCAGGCAGAGAATGTATGCACACAGCATCAACCAATCAACACGAGACAAAGATTCTGCTTCCTTCTAATACAGGAGTGGGTGTTTTGTTTTTGAAATTCTTTTTTTAAATACAACATCAATTAACATGATGTTAGGAAGTTGCTGATGAAAGAAAGAGGAGAATACAAATGTAACAATATCAATAAAAAGCACACAACACGTTCCCAAGAGTACAGTAAGTTGCTAACCTTGTTGATTAACCTTGAGAGAAAGCTAAAAGCAATACAATGCCTTTCCCATTTGTAGAACATTACACTCACAAAAACAATAACTGTTCTGGTTTGCTACTTTGATTTTATCTTAACTATCCATCCATCTACACAGAAACAGAAATTGCTGGAAAAGCTCAGCAGGTCTGACAGCATCTGTGTTTAGAAATCAGAGTTAACTTTTCTTACCTCTAACACTCTTACTCAGCAAGGAACTATCACTCTCAGCTTTGATGTTTTCAGCTGAGATCCAGCATCTTTGTGAGCCAGGGTGAAGGTTGCAGGTTTCCATCACCACTCTGTGTGAAAATGTGTTTCCACACATTACCCTCCCACATCTGGATGGTAAAATATGTGATCCATGTCACTTCACCAATGAGCATTGTGGGACGTATTAAGATGCTAAGAAATATTGATGGATATCGGGGATTGTAACATAGATCAGCTCAATGAGACGATTCAATGAAGTTATGATCTTGGATGAGACTGGCATATTATGTTACAACTCAGTTAGGGACCAGTAACTTTAGTTTATTTGAATAGAGAAAGTTTGAGATCCCAGATATTATTGAGAGAAAATAGTCACAAGATTCCACAATTTGAACAAATAACATTTTAATGTGCAATGTTATTAATATAAGGAAACTTTTATATGTGCTTGTATACAACTAACATTCAGAGTTATCTTGAGGTAACTGTAAGTTAACATATAAGCTATGTTCAAATACCGCACAGAGTACAGCAGATGCGGTCACCACAAATCAAACTGAATTCTCAACACCTCTCATCCACACTCTGACCCGCACCCTCACTCACTCCCAACATCCACTCCCACACCCACTCCCACACCCACACAATCACACACCCACACCTACACACACACCCACACACCCACACTCCCACCCCCACACACACCCACACCGACACACACACACTCCCACACCCCCACACCCACACACACTCCCACACCCACACACACATTCCCACACCCACACACATTCCCACACCCACACACACTCCCACACACACTCCCACCCACATACCCACACTCCCACACCCACACAC
>NC_063333.1:150295803-150298263 GCF_021869965.1 Rhincodon typus | reverse complement strand
ACCCACACACACATTCCCACACCCACACACACATTCCCACACCCACAAACACATTCCCACACCCACACACACTCCCACCTACAAGTGATACAGTAGGTCACCCATTCCCAATAAAACTCTGTCACTTATACAAGACTTTACAATTCTTCATTGCCTGACATTTAGCCTTAAAACATCCTCAGAAGCCACTCTGTCACAGACTGCCTCAAGGACTCCTCAAATCTTGTTCAATTTATTCCTCCGAGACTGTGTTCCACTGAATTCCTGAGACTGCCCTGCAGAAGGGTCTAGGCCCGAAACGTCAGCTTTCCTGCTCCTATGATGCTGCTTGGCCTGCTGTGTTCATCCAGCTCTACATCTAGTTATCTCAGATTCTCCAGCATCGGCAGTTCCTACTATCTCTAGAATTGGGAGAGCTGTCTCACAGAGTAAACAAGTAACAACCTGACATAGTCATACTCATGGAATCATACCTGACAGGCAATGTTCCAGATACCACCATCATGATCCCAGGATATGTCCTTTCCCAACAGCAGTGATGTGGAGGTGTTGGTGTTCAACAAGAGTTAACAAGGTCGGAAGTCACATAACACCAGGGTTATAGTGCAACAGGCTTATTTGAAATCATAAGCTTTTGGAGCATTGCTGCTTTGTCACTTTACCTGAGGTGGGAGGTGTTGAGAATTCTGTTGGACTATAACCTGGTGTTTTGTGACTTCTGTCTTTGACCAACCAGCAGGACAGACCCGCCACTGTGATATACAGTCAGGAGGGAGGTGCTCTGGAATGCTCAACATTGACTCTGGAGCCCATGAAGTTTTATGGTACATAATGAATGTGTATATATTAGGTAATGATGTATTATTATAATTAAATTCTATATAACTACGTACATAACCTGTACAAACACCAGTGTCATGTTGTCAACAAACAGCTTCACCCCCCAACGCTGTTGCTAAAACAAAGGCCATGGGAAAGTGATGGCCTAGAGGTATCATCATCTGACAAGTAATCCCAAAAGCCAGGTAATGTTCTGGGGACCATTCAAATCCTGTCACGCTAAGGTTGTAGACTTGCTCCCAGAGCTGGTGGGTTTGTTTGAAGATGTTTCGTCACCCTGCTAGGTAACACCATCAGTGTGCCTCTGGTGAAGAGTCAGTGTCCTGTCCCTCAGGGTGATAAAGCATCTGTAACCAAACCCACCGGCTCGGTGAGCAAGTCTACACCCTCATCCACAACCCGAGCTATAAATCTTCTCAAAAACGTGTCATGGCAGATGGTGGAATTTGAATTCAATTCAAAAAAATCTGAAATTAAAAATCTAATGATGACCATGAACCTATTGTTGATGGAATGAAAAACCCATTTAGTTCACTAATGCCCCTTAGGCAAGGAAACTGCCATTTTTGACATGTGTCTGGAGTCACCTATAGGCCAAATCAGGTAGAGCAGTTAATTCTTAACTGCTTCTACGCAACTGGGGATGGGCAGTAAACCCTGTCCCAGCCATTGACACCCACATCCCATCAGTAAAAATTGTCACTGAGTTCAGTGGCTGGTTTTTAACAATGCAGTAATTCCCCTTGCAGTTTTAGTTTCAAACTTTTATTCCTCTTCAGAGATAAGTGTAAAAATTGATTGCAGAAAATCTGATACGAATATTGTACTCCTTGATATTATAGTACTTCAATATTTCTTTTCTGGATATTTCAGTCCAATAAACACCAAACTAAAACGTAGCTATTTCCTAGGTTATGCTTATCTAAGTTTCTCTTTGGTTTATATTCAGCGTCTCATTTATCTGCTCGTGCCCTAATGCAAGGAACTTCATACCAAGCCACATTGAATTTTTGTTCCTAACAGGTCTAGTCTGAAGATAATATCAAGCTTATTAAGAGTCCACACTGTCATTAGGTTTTATTTGGACACTGCACATAGGCCACAGCCATTTAGATATAAATTGTACAGAAGATTGCACAGGAGGTTGAGAGATGACCTATAGAAATTTATAAAATAATGAGTATAGATAAAGTTAATGGTAGTTGTCTTTTCCCTAGGATAGGGTATTTCACGACTAGGGTACACATTTTTACGTTGAGAGGAGAGAGTTTGGAGGAGAGAGATTTTAAAAAGTCACTGGGGGCAATTTTTTTTTACGCAAAGTGTGGTTCGCATGTGGAATGAACTTCCTGATGAAGTGGTGGATGTGGGTACAATTACAATGTTTAAAAGACATTTGGATAAGTACATGAATGGGAAAGGTTTGGAGGGATATGGGCCAGGAGCAAGCAGGGGGCACTAGTTTATTTTGGGATTATGTTTGTCATGAACTGGTTGGACCAAAGGGTCTGTTTCCATGCTGTGTGTCTCTATGACGATGTCTCTAAAATCATTGACAACAAGGTGCAGGGCTGGATAAACACAGCAGGCCAAGCAGCATCATAGGAGCAGAAAGGCTGA
>NC_063333.1:150270659-150295303 GCF_021869965.1 Rhincodon typus | reverse complement strand
GTACTCCAGATTAAGTTTCAGAAGATACAGCCTTTATTACAATTTAATCTTTTTCACAAAATTGATCTTGTGGATTACAAAGAACAAAGAAAATTACAGCACAGGAACAGGCCCTTCGACACTCCAAGCCTGCGCCGATCCAGATCCTCTATCTAAGCCTGTTGCCTTTTTTCCAAGAGTCTGTATCCCTCTGCTCTCTGCCCATTCATGTATCTGTCTAGATACATCTTAAATGATGCTATCGTGCCCGCCTCTACCACCTCCGCTGGCAACGCGTTCCAGGCACCCACCACCCTCTGCGTAAAGAACTTTCCACGCATATCTCCCTTAAACTTTACCCCTCTCACCTTGAAATCATGATCCCTAGTAATTGAGACCCCACTCTGGAAAAAAGCTTCTTGCTTTTTGTTTGTCGATTAAGCATTCTATGTGAACGACTTCATGAATTGAGAAATAAACTTTTTCTTTCAATAATGTCTGGACTTGCTTTGTCTTGTCTCAAGAGACAACACTTGCTCACAATAACCTGCTCAGTGGCGTCCAGTTTGGGTTCCGAAAGGGTCACTCAGCTCCTGACCTCATTACAGCTTTGGTTCAAACATCAACAGAAAAAATGAGGTGAGAGTGACTACCCTTAAGACCTCAATTGACCAAACCTGACATCAAGGAGTTCTAGAAAAAACTGAAGTTAATATCTCAGTTTGCACTACAGAAGTGCGAGGCAATGACCATCTTCAACAATAGGGAATCTAGCTACTGCTCCTTGATATTTAGTGGTATTACCATCACTGACTCCCTTGCTATCAACATCCTGGGGGTTACCTTTGACCAGAAACTGAACTGTACTAGCCATATAAATACTGTCATTACAAAAGAAGGTCAGAGGCAAGTAATTCACCTCCTGACTCCCCAAAGCCTGTCCACCATCTACAAGGCACAAGTCAGGAGTGTGATGGAATACTCCCCACTTGCCTGGATGGGTGCAGCCCCAACAACACTCAAGAAGATGTCACCACCTAGAACAAAGCAGCCTACTTGATTGGCACTACATCCATAAGCATTCACTCCCTCAATCACTGACGCTCAGTAGCAGCAGTGTGTACCATCTACAAGATTCACTGCAGAAATTCAGCAAAAATCCTTAGACAGCACCTTCCAAACCTACGACCACTTCCATCTAAAAGGACAAGGGCAGCAGATATATAGGAACACCACCAGCTTCAAGTTCCCCTCCAAGCCACTCACTATCCTGACTTGGAAATATATCACCGTTCCTTCACTGTCACTGGGTCAGAATCTGGAGTGCTTTCCTACCAACATTGTGGACAGCAATGCTCAAGAAGGTAGCTTTCATCACCTTCCCAAAGGCAACGCGAGGTGTACAATAAATGCTGAGTGAATTTTTTTAAAAATTGCCTATTTCTATTCCCTTTCCTAGAGATAGCAAGAACTGCAGATCCTGGAGTCAGAGACAACACAGTTTGGAGCTGGAGGGACACAGCTTTCAGAAGAAGGGTCCTGACTCAAAATGTCACTTTTCTTGCTCCTCTGATGCTGCCTGGCCTGCTGTGTTCATCCAGCTTCACACTGTGTTGTCTCTTCCTTTTCCCAAGCTGCTTGAATCTTTGCTAAGACCAAGACAAATTCTCTTTTAGGATATTTTTAAGATTGTATGCTCAATATTGTTTCTGTAACACTAGCTTCTGCATTAATGCAGTGACTCACTTCACACCTACAACAAGCTGCTAGCACCTCCTGTACCTGCAGAAACTGTGACCCTGAAATAATGGAATGACAGTGAATGAGAAAGAATGTCTGTGGTTGGCACCAGCCCTGGAGGATTGCTAAAGATCTGGATGAATCAGTTTGTCTTTGAAAAAAGCATGATGCAGTTTGAGCTTCATATCAATTGTTAGTTTCTTAGCAAAAATAAAGCACTCTGCACAAAATACTGTGAATAATGATCATCAGACACCATTTCTGCCACCTCCAGCAAGATGCCACCACCAGACACATATTCCTCTCTCCTCCCTTGTCCGCCTTCCACAGGGACCCGTTCCCTCCGAGACACCCTGGTCCATACTTCCTTCACCCCCAACACCTCCCCACAGCCCTACAGCACCTTCCCCTGTAACCGGCGAAGGTGCAACATCTGCGCATTTACCTCCTCCCTCCCCAGAATCCAAGGGCCCAAACATCCCTTCCAGGTGAAGCAACACTTCACCTGCACTTCCAAGAATCTAGTCTACTGCATTCGCTGCTCACAATGTGGTCTCCTCTACATTGGGGAAATGAAGCGTAGACTTGGCGATGGCTTCGCAGAACATCTACGTTCTGCTCGCAAAAAAGACCCTGAACTACCTGTTGCCTGCCACTTCAATGCACCACCTTGCTCCCTGGCCAACAACTCTGTCTCTGGCTTGCTACAGTGTTCCAGTGAAGCCCAGCGCAAGCTGGAGGAACAACACCTCATTTTCCGCTTGGGAACCCTACAGCCCTCCGGACTCAATATTGAGTTCAATAATTTTAGGGCCTAAACTCTCCCATGTCCCAGCCCCCCACCCCACACACCAGGCCTTGTTACCACATAGCCTGCCAGTACACACCCCCTGTTGTTAGTCACTAACAGTCCCCATTAACAACTATTCGCCCTCTCAGTCTGATCGTTAGCAACTCCTTTGTCTGTCCAACTGTCTTTCTCTCTCTTTGGGCTCTATCCTATCGTTTACTCCCTACCCCACCCACCTCCCTATTTTCTGCATATAAGCTGACGTTTTCCCAGCCACCATCAGTTGTGCAGAACGGTCACTGGACCCGAAACGTTAACTCTGTTTTCTCCTCCACAGATGCTGCCAGACCTGCTGAGCTTTTCCATCAACTTTGTTTTTGTTCCTGATTTACGGCATCCGCAGTTCTTTTGGTTTTTACGGTGAATAATTTGTTCTCTGAATTCAATCCTCCACCAAAATTAACTCAGTCACTTTAAGTTGGTATTTATAGCTAATTTTACTAAACCAAAATGTTTATTTTAATGAGATTTTAGTTGAATAAGATATCCAGTGAGGATTGCATTGATATTTGTTATGGATCTTGTGTAAGAGGAAATGGCTAGACATTTCATTCTTCCAGTTGTTTTTCTCTGTAATCATTCTCTCACCCATTCAGAGACAAGATCATTGAAACCATGAAGAAAACATATACATTGCTGAAAGAAAAGAGAGACATCTTGCCAAAGCTTCTCACTTTACACTCATTAGGACAAATAAAAGGATGGCAAATTTCAAACTATTGCGATGAATTATACTCTCAGAGAAAAAGCAATTGGTTGTTTCCCATGTTGGCTCTGACTGGATGAGGCAGTTGAGAAAAGCAACCGGGAAATGGAATCTGCCAAGCTCCTGGATAATTCAAGAGGGAGATACAAGGCTTCATCATGTTCCTCTTTTGCAGAGAATGGCTCCCTGTGTATGAATGAATTTTGCTTCTGTAAGTTTTCCAACATGAACAAAGAACAAAGAAAATTAAGCACAGGAACAGGCCCTTCGGCCCTCCAAGCCTGCACCAATCCAAATCGTCTATCTAAACCTGTTGCCTCTGTTCCCTGCCCATTCGTGTATCTGTCTAGATACATCTTAAATGACGCTATCGTGCCCGCCTCTACCACCTCCACTGACAACCTCTCATGATTTTGTAGACCTCAATCAGGTCCCCCCTCAACCTCTGTCTTTCTAATTTAAATAATCCTAATCTACTCAACCTCTCTTCACAGCTAGTGCCCTCCATATCAGGCAACATCCTGGTGAACCTCCTCTGCACCCTCTCCAAAGCATCCACATCCTTTTGGTAATGTGGTGACCAAAACTGTACGCAGTATTCCAAATGTGTTCAAACCAAAGTCCTATACAACTGCAACATGACCTGCCAACGCTTGTACTCAATACCCCGTCCGTATGCCTTCTTGACCACTCTATCCACCTGCGTTGCCACCTTCAGGGTGCAATGGACCTGAACACCCAGATCTCTCTGTGCATCAATTTTCCCCAGGGCTTTTCCATTTACCATATAGTTCGCTCTTGAATTGGATCTTCCAAAATGCATCACCTCGCATTTGCCTGGATTGAACTCCATCTGTCACTTCTCTGCCCAACTCTCCAATCTATCTATATTCTGCTGCATTCTCCGACAGTCCCCTTCACTATCTGCTACTCCACCAATCTTAGTGTCTTCTGCAAACTTGCTAATCAGACCATCTATACCTTCCTCCAGATCATTTATGTATATCACAAACAACAGTGGTCCCAACACGGATCCCTGTGGAACACCACTGGTCACAGTTCTCCATTTTGAGAAACTCCCTTCCACGACAACTCTCTATCTCCTGTTGCCCAGCCAGTTCTCTATCCATCTAGCTAGTATACCCTGGACCCCATGAGATTTCACTTTCTCCATCAGCCTACCATGGAGAACCTTATCAAACGCCTTCTTGAAATCCATGCATATGACATCGACAGCCCTTCCCTCATCTATCAACTTTGTCACTTCCTCAAAGAATTCTATCAATTTGGTAAGACATGAACTTCCCTGCACAAAACCATGCTGCCTATCACTAATAAGCCCATTTTCTTCCAAATGTAAGAGACAACAAGGTGCAGGGCTGGATGAACACAGCAGGCCAAGCAGCATCATAGGAGCAGAAAGGCTGACGTTTTGGGCCGAGACTCTTCATCAGAAAAGGGGGAGGGGAAGGGGGTTCTGAAATAAATAGGGAGAGAGTGGGAGGCGGATAGAAGAGGGATAGAGGAGAGGATAGTTGGAGAGGAAACAAACAGGTCAAAGAGGCGGGGATGGAGCCAGTAAAGGTGAGTGCAGGTGGGGAGTTAGGGAGGGGATCGGTCAGTCCAGGGAGGACGGACAGGTCAAGGGGGCGGGATGAGGTTGGTCGGTAGGAGATGGGGGTGCGGCTTGAGGTGGGAGGAGGGGATAGGTGGGAGGAAGAACAGGTTAGGGAGGCAGGGACGAGCTGGACTGGTTTTGGGATGCGGTAGGGGGAGGGGAGATTTTGAAACTTGTGAAATCCACATTGATACCATTGGGCTGCAGGGTTCCCAAGCGGAATATGAGTTGCTGTTCCTGCAACCTTCGGGTGGCATCGTTGTGGCACTGCAGGAGGCCCAGGATGGACATGTCGTCTGAGGAATGGGAGGGGGAGTTGAAATGGTTCGCGACTGGGAGGTGCAGTTGTTTATTGCAAACCGAGCGTAGATGTTCTGCAAAGCGGTCCCTGAGCCTCCGCTTGGTTTCCCCGATGTAGAGGAAGCCACAACGGGAACAGCGGATGCAGTATACCACATTGGTAGATGTGCAGGTGAACATCTGCTTGATGTGGAAAGTCTTCTTGGGGCCTGGGATGGGGGTGAGGGAGGAGGTGTGGGGGCAGGTGTAACACTTCCTGCGGTTGCAGGGAAAAGTGCCGGGTGTGGTGGAGCTGGAGGGGAGTGTGGAGCGGACAAGGGAGTCACGGAGAGAGTGGTCCCCCCTCCCCCTTTTCTGATGAAGGGTCTCGGCCCGAAACGTCAGCCTTTTTGCTCCTATGATGCTGCTTGGCCTGCTGTGTTCATCCAGCCCTGCACCTTGTTGTCTCGGATTCTCCAGTATCTGCAGTTCCTACTACCTCTTCTTCCAAATGTAAATAGATCCTATCCCTCAGTATCTTCTCCAGCAGCTTCCCCACCACTGACGTCAGGCTCACCAGTCTATAATTACCTGGATTATCCTTGCTACCCTTCTTAAACAAGGAGACAACATTAGCAATTCTCCAGTCCTCCGGGACCTCATCCATGATCAAGGATACTGCAAAGATATCTGTTAAGGCCCCAGCTATTTCTTCTCTCAGTTCCCTCAGTAACCTGGGATAGATCCCATCCGGTCCTGGGGACTTGTCCACCCTAATGCCTTTTAGAATACCCAACACTTCCCCCCTCCTGAAACCGACTTGACCTAAAGTAATCAAACATCTATCCCTAACCTCAACATCCGTCATGTCCCTCTCCTTGGTGAATACCGAAGCAAAGTACTCATTAAGAATCTCTCATTTTCTCTGACTCCTCGCATAACTTCCCTCTTTTGTCCTTGAGTGAGCCAAACCTTTCTCTAGTTACCCTCTTGCCTCTTATGTATGAATAAAAGGCTTTGGGATTTTCATTAACCCTGTTTGCTAAAGATATTTCATAACCCCTTTTAGCCCTCTTAAATCCTCGTTTCAGATTGGTCCTACTTTCCCGATATTCTTCCAAAGCTTTGTCTGTTTTCAGTCGCCTAGACCTTATGTATGCTTCCTTTTTCCTCTTTGCTAGTCTCACAATTTCACCTGTCATCCATGGTTCCCTAATCTTGCCCTTTCTATCTCTCATTTTCACAGGGACATGTCTGTCCTGCACTCTAATCAACCTCTCTTTAAAAGCCTCCCACATAGCAAATGTGGATTTACCCTCAAACAGCTGCTCCCAATTCACATTCTCCAGCTCCTGCTGAATTTTGCTATAGTTGGCCTTCCCCCAATTCAGCACTCTTCCTTTAGGATCACTCTCGTCTTTGTCCATCAGTATTGTAAAACTTACGGAATTGTGATCACTATTCCCAAAGTAATCCCCTACTGAAACTTCAACCACCTGGCCGGGATCATTCCCCAACACTAGGTCCAGTATGGCCCCTTCCCGAGTTGGACTATTTACGTACTACTCTAGAAAACCCTCCTGGCTGCTCCTTACAAATTCTGCTCCATCTAAACCCCTAACACTGAGTGAATCCCAGTCAATGTTGGGAAAATTAAAATCTCCCATCGCCACCACCCTGTTGCTCCTACATCTTTCCATAATCTGTCTACATATTTGTGCCTCTATCTCACGCTCACTGTTGGGAGGCCTATAGTACAGCCCCAACATTGTTACCACACCCTTCCTATTTCTGAGCTCTGCCCATATTGCCTCACTGCTTGAGTCCTCCATAATGCCCTCCTTCAGCACAACTGTGATATCCTCTTTGACCAGTAATGCAACTCCTCCACCCCTTTTACCTCCCTCTCTAACCCGCCTGAAGCATCTATATCCTGGGATATTTAGTTGCCAATCTTGCCCTTCCCTCAACCACATCTCAGTAATAGCAATAACATCATACTCCCAGGTACTAATCCAAGCCCTAAGTTCATCTGCCTTACCTACTACACTTCTCGCATTAAAACAAATGCACCTCAGACCACCTGTCCCTTTGCGTTCATCATCTGCTCTCTGCCTACTCTTCCCCTTAGTCACACTGACTTCATTATCTAGTTCCTTATAGGCTTTAGTTACTACCTCCTTACTGTCCACGAACCTCCTCATTTGGTTCCCATCCCCCTGCCACATTAGTTTAAACCCTCCACAACAGCGTTAGCAAAAACACCCCCTAGGACATTGGTTCCAGTCCTGTCCAGGTGTAGACCATCCGCTTTGTAATAGTCCCACTTCCCCCAGAACCGGTCCCAATGTCCCAATGACATTTTGTGAACTAAGCTGTTAAGAGGGTGACTAGCACCCCAGCATCTAGGATACTACAAAAAAAACTACCGGAAGACAGACTCTCCAAGGGCATGGGGTTGCTATTCGTTTCCAACCACTGACTGCATGGTGGTTCAACAATCAATAATTACCCTGTAAGGTTATAACAATATCTAAGCAGGCAACCTACATTATCCTTGTTTTCTATGTTGCTGCAAGTCTGAGACTTCATTGAAAACTCAATCAGAGACAATTATCTCAAAGATAATCCTGTAATTTTGCATAAATGTTTATAAATTACCATAGAATGTGAAACATAGAAAAAAGAAGCCAAACTACACAATGTGCAGGATTTTCCATTTCAATACAAATTACATTTATTTTGTACAGATTCATGATTCCAGGTTACAGAGTGCTGTGTAAGTCCACATTGCTAGTCTAACCACCACAAGTGATATTTTCATTGACTACATTCTGCAGTTTAGAGACTGTAGCAAATTTCTATTGATTGAAAGTCCAGAAGATTTCTTTTTAAATGAATTTCACACCTTTATTCTTGGTTGGAAAGTAATTGGAAATCGGGAATCTGAAACTGGGAATACAGAGTGGATGTTCTGTTGCGAAGATGTGAAAAGCCATATTCTGCAAAGATGTGTCCTGTAGCTTCAAATTTTCATCATTTTATTAATTAATTACATGAAATCCCCAGTTGTATATCTGAAGTGTGGGGATGAGATGATTAGACAAAATAAGTAACTTGTGCCACTGGGAGCAGGATATTAGAAAGGCACAATACAGATTGCAGATTGTACAGGCTGGATGTTTCCCAAGACTGTCACAACCCTGACATTTACCTCAATTCCAGGTCACTAACCAGGAAGTAACCATGATATGCCATCAGTCTCCATTTTCCCAGAGGCACCCAGTCAAGAAACTACTTCTGTTCAAAGTTTTGGCAAAGATCTGTAGCTCGGGTTGTGGGTGAGGATGTTAACTTGCTCGCCGAGCTGGCTTGTTCTCGTTCAGACGTTTCGTCACCATGAAGCGATGTTACTCTACTCCACTTGGAATTTATACCGAGTGTACCGATATAAAGGAGAGGTCATCGTGTTGTTTTGCTGCTAGCTGATGTTCGTGTATTCTGATGGCTAGTTTCCTTCCTGTCTGTCCAATGTAATGTATGTGGCAGTCGTTGCGTGGTATCTTGTAAACCACATTCGTTCTACATGTTGTGGGAATGGGGTCTTTCCAACATGAAATTTTGTGAACTAAGTGTCATGACTCTATTCCTACAACATGCAGAACTAATGTGGTTTACCAAATACCACGCAACAACTGCCACAAACATTACATTGGACAGGCAGGAAAGAAGCTAGCCATCAGAATACACAAACATCATCTAGCAGCAAAACAGCACGATAAACTCTCCTAAAAATCCGTACATTCAGACAATGAAGGCCATCAATTTAACTGGGACAATGTAACCATAGTAGCACAAGCCAAACATAGACACGCACGGGAATTCCCAGAGGCATGGTTCTCCATCCGCACTTCAATCAACAAACATAGAGAATTGGACCCCATGTATAAACCTATACAGATCAAAACTGGAAATAACAGTACTCACCATAACGGACTGGACAGTATAAATTCCAGGTGGAATAGAATAACATCGCTTCATCGGAGGCTTAACTGATGATGTCACCTAGCATGGTGACAAAAAGTCTGAACAAAAACAAGCTGGCTCTGTGAGCAAATCAACAACCTCACTATTTCTGTTCACCCTGTCAGGATAAGGCAGAGAAAAGAACAGGGACACCCAAGCAGAAAATGGTAATTACCAGGAGATAGCAAGAACTTCCCCTTTCCAGTGATTCGTAATGCTCTCAACCACATCTTCTGCATTTCCCACACTTCTGCCCTCATACGTCTTCCCCCTAACAACAACAAGAATAGACATCCCTAATCCTCGCATACCATCCCACCAACCTCCACAGCCCACACATCATCCTCCCCACTTTTGCCGCCTGCAATCCGACCCCACCACCGAAGAGATATTTCTCTCCCCACGCCTATCTGCTCTTGGTAGGGACTACTCTCACCGCGACTCCCTTGTCTGCTCCACACTCCCTACTAACCCCACCACCCCCGGTACTTTTGCCTGCAGCCACAGGATGGGCTATACCCGCCCCTACACCTTCCCCCTCACCCCCTTCCCAGACCCCAAACAATCATTTCGCATCCGACAGGGATTCACCTGTATATCTTCCAACCTGGTCTATTGTATCCATTGCTCTCAATGTGGTCTCCTCTACATTGGAGAGACCAAGCACAGACTCGGTGACCGATTCACGGAGCATCTGTGCTCTGTCTGCTCCAATCAACACTATCTTCTGAATGCCAGCCATTTCAGCGCACCTCCCACTCCCTGGGCGACATGTCCATCCTGGGCATCTTCCTATGTCACAATGAGCCCACATGAAAATTGGATGAGCAGCACTTCATATTCCACCTCGGGAGCTTTCAGCACAATGGCCTCAACATAGATTTCACCAGTTTCAAAATTGCCCTACCCCCAGCCTCATCCCATGTCCCACCCTCCCTCTCATCCCTGCCTCCCTGACCTGACACAACCTGTCCATCTTCCTTCTCACCTATCTGCCCCACACTTCCCATTGGTCAAACTCAACAGCCCCCTACCTGAATCCACCTATCACCATACCACCTACCTTCACCCAGCCCCACCACTCCCATTTATTTCTGAGCTCCCTTCCCCCTCCCAGTCCTGATATAGGGTGTAAACCCAAAACATCGACTTTCCTGCTCCTCTGATGCTGCCTGACCTGCTGTGTTCCTCCAGCTCCACACTGTACCGACCATGGCAATTACCAGCTGGCAGTTCCATTGGGAAATGTGGGCATTGCCAACGTAGAGGGGGAGAACATGAGGGTACCTCAAGATGGAGGGGCTTGTGAAGAGCTATGAAGATAAAGCAATGTTGCCATAGCTGCTAGACCAGATGGGAGAATCTTTCCCTGTGTCTGTGACTGTGACCTTCTGATCCCAGCGACTGTGATGGGGGATGGATTTAGAGGAGGTATTGATGAAGCCCCCAGCCTCACAATGACAACTTACCTCCAGGTAATTGCTGGGCTGTGTTCTCAGTGAAGGTTCATTTGCATTCAGGTAGATTTCAGAGACATCAACAGTTTGACTTGAAGTGAGGTATTGATTAACTCTTATGAGCTTTTCCCTGCAGCCAGAAAGGCAGTGGTCAGAAGTTGTCTCCAATAGGCATCATATCCAGGTCAGATTGTTCAAATCTGGCAGTGTTTAATTAGTTAGACTTTGACTTTAATCTTTAAACAGGAATAGAATTTAACAGCAAATTATGGAGTGAGATTTCATTTTCAGAAAAGCTTCGCAGTCTGGAGAAAATCATTTACTGCTTTGCGCCCTCTTAGGAAGGCTGGGGAAATTAAAACACTGCAGACCAGGCTGACAAGAAACATTCTGACAAAAGAAGCTTCTAAAAAAAAATTATCCACAATTTGTTAGTATTTTTGCAGTTTTATTTCTGCTAAAATTAGGTTTGTGACTGGAGCTTAAGAGACAAACTTTTTTTAAAAAAATAGTCAGTGCTGTGATATAGGCTTATAATATAAACGTGTATCATTATAAAATGATTATTGTTTAGGAACTTGGATTTGAAAAGAAAGATAAATGGGTTTTTATTGTGTGAAGGTGATTTTTTTTTAGTATTTGGTCCAATCAGCATTTGTAAGCCTGAAACTTAAACTAAATGATTCAGTAAGCTACCTGGTGAAATAACTTCTGAAGCATTTGCCACGTTGAATTTGTACGCTCTGTCGAAAGAGCGGCCTTTCAGAGCTGGAGAAATGTTTTATGATATTTTCAACAATCCAGGTAGACAACCTCGAAAAAAGCCCTCAGCTTTGGAGGGAGAATTACATTGATGATGTGCGATAACTGACAAAAGGAAACACTTGGGATCTCAACAGCTGAGTAAGGAATTTTAGAGTGAAGATAGAAGTGATACTGCATTGAAGCTGAGTGTTTCTCAAGGATATTGCTGGGGGAAAATAAGTTGGTTTTCTTTGCTGTTTATAGTAAGATATTTCCAAATTGCATAATAAACATGTTTCTTTTGTTAGCAGCATTGTGTAAGGGCTTTAGAACCCTGGTGCAACTTTGTAATGATATCACGGAGCTACCCTCCCCCTGCTTCACTGAGAATAAATAGTACAGTGTGGGTGAAGTTAAGAGGGACAAAGAAACAAATAGATAACTAAACAGAAACCTGAATGTAGCACTGCAACTGTTCGAAGTGTACAGAAAAACATGCAAAGCAGATTGTGTAGCATTAGGCAGTAGAGGTTATGGAACAGTATTTTGATGAGTTAACAGTAAGATTAGAGTCTGGTATGTTGCTGAATATCATGTCTTGTAGTATTTGGTCTTAATGTATAATAAACAGTGTGACAAAGGAGCCCAGACATGAGATAACAAGGTGTAGAGCTGGATAAACACAGCAGGCCAAGCAGCATCAGCTCCTCTGAGATAGTAGGAACTGCAGATGCTGGAGAATCCGAGACAACAAGGTGCAGGGCTGGATGAACACAGCAGGCCAAGCAGCATCATAGGAGCAGAGAGGCTGACGTTTCGGGCCTAGATCCTTCATCAGAAAAGGGGGAGGGGAAGGGGGTTTTGAAATAAATAGGGAGAGAGTGGGAGGCGGATAGAAGAGGGATAGAGGAGAGGATAGGTGGAGAGGAAACAAACAGGTCGAAGAGGCGGGGATGGGGCCAGGAAAGGTGAGTGTACGTAGGGAGTTAGGAAGGGGATAGGTCAGTCCAGGGAGGACGGACAGGTCAAGGGGGCGGGATGAGGTTGGTCGGTAGGAGATGGAGGTGCGGCTTGAGGTGGGAGGAGGGGATAGGTGGGAGGAAGAACAGGTTAGGGAGGCAGGGACGAGTTGGACTGGTTTTGGGATGCGGTGGGGGGAGGGGAGATTTTGAAACTTGTGAAATCCACATTGATACCATTGGGCTGCAGGGTTCCCAAGCGGAATATGAGTTGCTGTTCCTGCAACCTTCGGGTGGCATCGTTGTGGCACTGCAGGAGGCCCAGGATGGACATGTCGTCTGAGGAATGGGAGGGGGAGTTGAAATGGTTCGCGACCGGGAGGTGCAGTTGTTTGTTGCGAACCGAGCGTAAGTGTTCTGCAAAGCGGTCCCCGAGTCTCCATAGGCTTGTCTTGTAACATCACATTGAAATAATATACCCCGCAAACTAATAAAATGGCCAGAACATTTTGAATTGGCTGTCGTACAGACAGACAGAGGTCAGTTGTTAAGGATTGAGGACAAGAGACATGCATTGCTTGCTGACCTCTCTTCAAATAGCAGAAACTACATGAGAAAATTCTCCAAAGTTAGATATGAGAACATGGTGGTTGTTGCCTGGTAACTACCAGAGAACAATAACAAAGTTTACTATGGAACTTGAGGATGAGATTATGCAGTCATGTGAATACCAGACAAACAGGAATGACTTAATGTTTGTGTAGAGATAGATATGAATATTATTCCACAGTGAAACAAGGATGTATACTCTCAACAGAACTGAAATAAGATACAAAAAGCAGACTCATAATGATGTCACTGTAATGCACATTAAAATCGCCGCAATAAAAATCTGATTCAACAAATCGTGATTACTATAACATGGTTACCAAAGCTGTACCATCTCATGGTCTTTAGAAATCCCATTATAAGCTCCAAAGTGACACTGAAAATAAAGCAGGAGGGCCGTTGTCCAAACCTTCTGCTGCTTATAAAGCTTAATAATGTGTTTTGTTTCTAAACAATCCTTTAACTCAATGTAGACTGTGCAACCTATTAATATTTTATTGTCAATGCAGCAACCAAATTGTCATCTGCATGACTTGAATAACAAACTGTAAAATATATGAGAATGGCTTTGCAACTTACTGTTTGCTGGAAGAAAACAATTACAACCGTTCATTTGCAATGCAATTTGATTTGAAGCCTCTAACCTTCCTTGGGGACTTAAAAATTGACTCAAATTAATACCTTAATGATCCAATATGTTACATTACTAATACCCTGCAGTTAAAAAAAAGAAAAATATGGCATGGTACAGAAGCTGACATTTGTCGGGCTGAATGAATTAACTATCTAGCAAGTTGCATTAGCCTCAGCAGTTCTACAGGTGCTGGTGTTAAAGTCACCAGGTCAAAGGGAAGCAGATTGCATCAAACCCAATGGCCCAAATAAAACAAGTGAGTGGTTCAGATAAAGTAAAATCTCAATCAACTCAGCAAGTTCTATTACAGAAGTTTTGACACACCTCAAGACAACATCATAGATATGTTAAATCACACCTGTTCAGATTGGCTTTGAGAGATCCCTGCTGGGATTTGAGCTTGGGCTTCCTGGCACAGAGAAAACGACTTGACCCAATGCATCACAAAAATCCTTCGTAAAGTAACATTAGACACCAAACCTAAAAAGCAGACCTAGATTTTTCTACAAAATTATTTAATTGAAATATGAAGTGCTATATTCTTTGCCTCTCCAAGATTCTATTTTCCTCATCATTCCATTCACAAGTGAAGATAAGAGAATGAAGACAATGAGGTTTTGGAGCAGGAATTGTAACCTTCAACTGCCATTGATTTCTCACTTGAGAATTTAAAGATGACAAAATGAAAAATCTCTGCAGCCTTTCAAGTCAATACATTTTGTTGATTGATCCAATTGGAGGACAGTTTGCATTGACTTAGCACCATTTGCATCCTCAAGCTGTCCCCAAGCAATTCATAACCAATTAAATATTTCTGAAGTCCATTGATGTAACATAGCCAAAGGTCAAAAATCACACAATGCCAGATTATTGTCCAACAGGTTCATTTGGAATCACAAGCTTTAGGAGCTTCACTCCTCCTTCAGGTGTTAGTGATAGAGGTGGTATCAGACACAGGATTTATACGTAAAAGATCAAAGGGTCACACCACTGATGAGGATGTACTAAACAAACTTAAGATGCTGTTAAATCTTTAATCAGTTAGAAGGTTTTAATTGATTAATATGTGTATGTAAATCCCCAAATTTCTTTCAAGTCACTGCCCTGGGTGACATTTTAGGTCAGATAATGCATGTTAGGTGTGAGGCCT
The DNA here is from genome assembly GCF_021869965.1 of Rhincodon typus. Taxonomy (NCBI): domain Eukaryota; kingdom Metazoa; phylum Chordata; class Chondrichthyes; order Orectolobiformes; family Rhincodontidae; genus Rhincodon; species Rhincodon typus. Next base: position 150,280,552 of record NC_063333.1, on the reverse strand, counting down.
TGTTTAGAACCTGTTTGTGTTTTGGTTTGGGGTCAGACTGGTTTTAATTCAAAAGTTGGAATTTATAAAATGCCACATTGACTGACTGTCTATAAATTATGTGTGTTTTGAAAAAAATAGAATGTAGCTGCAAATACACATTCAACCCACAGATTTGGGTGTGTGTGTATGTGTGTGTCTGTGTGTCTGTGTGTGCATGTGTGTCTGTGTGTGTGTGAGAGAGAGAGAGAGAAAAAGGGAGGGAGAGTAAGTTAGTGCAATGTCTGACCTAAAATGTCACCTCTTTTTTACACTGATAAAACCTTTAGTTCTCTCAGGGCTGTGACTTGAAAGGAATTAGGGGATTTACATATGCATATTAATCAATTAAAACCTTCTAACTGATTAAAGATTTAACAGCATCTTAAGAGATAGTAGGTACTGCAGAATCTGAGATAACAAGGTGTAGAGCTGGATGAACACAGCAGGCCAAGCAGCATCAGAGGAGCAGGAAAGCTGACGTTTCGGGCCTGGACCCTTCAAAAGTTTGTTTAGTACATCCTCATCAGTGGTGTGATCCTTTGATCTTTTACGTATAAATTCTGTGTCTTATACCACCTCTCTCACCAACACCTGAAGGAGTGAAGCTCCTAAAGCTTGTGATTCCAAATGAGCCTGTTGAACTGTAACCTGGTGTCATGTCCAGCCCAATCCAACACTGGCACCTTCACTTCACAGCTATAGATGCAGCCAATAAGTGCACAGTAAATGCTCACAAACAGGAGCAGCCAGATAACTGTATAATCAGTGAGGTTGGTTAAGGAATAAACACTGTCCACAATTCTCTCTCTTTCTTAGTCTCTTCACCCTGCAGCCCTTTAAGAGCCTATGCCCATTTCAATGTGGCTGTTGGAATGTGTTTCCGTCCCTTCCAGTCACAGGAAAACTGTCAGCAATGGAAATACTGCTAGAACCTGCCAATGAATTTCGCCATTACTGAGCAAAATGCAATGTGTTCCAATGTGATATGATGCAGTGGGCAAAAGCTCTGCCCCATCACTCACCTTTCAAACTGAAGAAAATTCACCTTCTAATTTCATTGCAGGGAATTTTTCAGTATGTGCAGCAGAGATTCCTAGATAGCAGCAGGGAGATGCCAGATTTAACAAGCCAAGTTCAGGTTGTAGCAAATGTATACAAAAGCTTTCTGTGTTACAAGTCAATGAGTGTTCATTGGTAAAGACATCTTCCTGTATATCTTTTCATTGTGCAGTCAGCACATCCTGGTATCATATTTCAAGAATAATATGACTATGTGATAAAGACGTAAATAGATGTCTTCTTTCTACCTTAGCTTAGTAACAGATCTATTATCGCCAACAGCTCCCAGGTGAAACAGCCAAGTGCAATAAAGAATAAAATCTGTTTATGTCTGATGTAGTGAATTAAACTTTCTTCCACTTCTTGTTTCTGTAGCCTGAGATATTGTTGCAGGAACTGAAGGTGAATCAGAATTCCAGATGGAACCGTCCTCTGAGCTTTATATTCTACACAATGGAGCTGAGTTGAATGCTAAGAGCTCACTCTTCCCACTCAGCTATATCATCTTGTTACAAGTGGATGAATGGTGATCTAAAAGCTCACTCATAAACAGCACTCAGACTTCATGCTGTCTTCACCTCCTGCTCTGGCGATGTTTGCAAACTTTTTTTCATCATATCATCCATCTTAGCTGCAGCTTGTGATATATTTGTAATTGTTGGTTCAGGTACATTTGCACAAATTCTCCTCTCATTTATGGGTTTGTGTAGGGTGGCCCTTTTATCTGTAAATGTGAAATTGCTGCCAATCCAATAGTTGTTCTGGGAATTCAGTGATGCCATATGTAGCGGGTCAGAAGCTGTAAAGCTGTCAGTCATTGAGACAACAGGTGGGATCAGGTGAAACCTCAGCAGACAATCCCAAACGGATGTGTCCACCGAATCAAACATTGGAAATTTGAGAGATGTAAATTCCAGGATTCATCAGGTAGAGGATCTGCCATGATCAACTAGAATGGCCGAGTCAAAGGACCGAATGGCCTACTCCTGCCCCTAGTTTCTATGTTTCTATGGAAGTTCACCTCCTAAGATCGAGGTAGTCTCATGTTGTGACAAGGAGATGCCGAGGACAATCAGTGCCAATGAAACAATGGTGCAAGATAAATATAGCTTCTGAAAGTATACAGCACTGGCTATTCCTGTCATTCCCAGTAAGACATAGGAACAGAACTAGACCATTCAGCCCATCGAGTCTTCTCTGCCATGCAATGGGATCATGGCTGATCTGAAAATCCTCAGTTCCACTTTCCCACTTTTTCCCTATAATTTCCTTTGATTAAAAATATGCCTATCTCAGCTTGAATATATTTAATGTCCCAAACTTGACAGCCCTTTGTGGTTAAGAATTCCAACAGATTCACTTCCTTTTGAGCAAAGAAATTCCTCCTCATCTCTGCCTTATATGGGTGACTGTTTATTCTGAGATAATGCCCTCTGGCCTTAGACTATCTACAAGGGAAAACAATCTTTCCAACTCATTGAAAAATTTGTCATTGACATTCAGAAGGAGGCTTAGCATGTTATACTTGAGTTTTCACCTTCAGTGATTCTTCGCTCAGTTTCACTGCTGGCATCTCTCCTGAAGCCTGACATTGCCATGTAGTTATCTGCAGACTGACAGATGGGTCTACATGTTTGTCATGGTGACATGTCCATAGTCTCAATGAGCTGCTGTTACTGCATCAAAGCTCCCAGGCAGCTTCCTGCTGCATGGCTCAGAAATCCAGCATCAGTCAAACCAAAAACATTCTCCATATGTAGGGGTTGGATTTGGGAGTTGTCAAGGTGTCACATGAAGGAGAGTGTGGGAAAGCGGCAGTTTTGGGATATTTTTGTTGGACCATAGATCTTACAGAAAGATTTTATGATGTGGAGCCTATTTTGCAGTGCAAGTTCTATGAAATGTGTCTTAGCATCCTAATTCATATTTTGCAAATAGATTCCCGCTTTAGACAGCTGAACACTTGGGCAACACATTCAGAGGCTAAAACCAAACTAATAGCAGACAGAAATTGAACACAAACAGAGCGGTAAACAAATTGGTACACTTCTCCAGATTCCATGGAGCTGCAATATTCTTGCCCAGTTTTAACAATCTTTGACTTGTGCTCTCATACTGCGTTTGCAGCTATTATTGGACTCTTGTTTAACAAAACATTCTGGAAAAATTTTAAAAAGCTGCTGATTTCGACAACAATCTGAGTATTTATTCAAGTATACTGGCCATAGATTCATCATTACAATAATAAACAAGAATGATGAGATTTTGAAGTCCAACAAAATGAACAGCTCTGAAACTCTGAAGGAAAGCTTTAGGCAAACAAGGCCTGTCTAATGAGACAGGGAACTTTAAAACCCATAATTTAAAAGTAGCTTGGTGGATATTTGTGGTGTGTGGGAATGTTCCATGTTGAAATAATTCTCCTCATTAAATTATATCCTTGATTAATATATCGTATTTTCCTGATGCATTTGGTTGTTTTTGATATATTAATGCAGCTGCAAAGGGAACCGTTTCCACTCCTTTTAAATCTACCCAATGCAGAGGTGAAAGGATATGTTGTTCCAGGAACACAGTTACAAAAGTCATTTAGAGATTGGCATCTTTCTGATATAGATAGGGATAAATTGCAAGCAGCAGGTAAGCTTGAGGCTAGGGAAGGTTTGGAAAGTGATGACAGGAATTAATTTACATACGATCTAAGGACTGGAAAAGGGGTCCAAAAACTGAAGGTAAAGGCATTTCAGTGAAAGAAAACAAATTATAGAAAGATAAATAGATTAAATGGAAGAAATATTGACAAGTACAACTGTCAATTAGTACCATGTAATGTTTACAACACAGTTGAGTATTAAAGTCGACATTTATCATTTCCTTAAGTGAACAATAATGACTGTCCTATGTCACTATGGTCCTGACTTCGTACACTTCCAGGTTCTGAAATGACAACAGAAGGAGCCTGTTCTAACATTCAGTGAGATTCTGGCTGGTCAATAATCTAGCTTTGTATTTAACCTACCTTTGCTAGAATCTTTTTATAGCGAAGAGTAACAAACTCAGACTTAATGTTATCAATTGATCTCACATCGTTCGGTGTTTGCAGAAGTGAGTTACAAACTTCTGCTGCTGTTTGAGTAGAAGCGTCCCAAATTACCAAATTATTGAAAGAACTGAGAAAACAGAAGGATGCTATGTTTGGTGAACTGGGAAGATCATCAGATTAATGGAGAGGAAGTTGAGTTGATATTGGGATTTATCATTCTGATTCTAAATTAAATGGTCCAGGGCTGAGGAGAAAAACACGCATTTTTCGAAAAATACCTATGAAAAAAAAATCTAGATCCACAGAGGCATTGGGTAGATCTTCTTTTTGGGCAGTAGGTGGATAGGTGAAGCACATTTGTTGAGCACTAAAACAGTGAGAGCAGGGATGTGTTCTTGTTTTAATTTTTTGGTCCAAGTTCACTTATAAGTAGAGCCATGTCCTCTGTACTCAGAGCTGGAACTTGGGAAGTGAACCAGTCATCAGCCTTATTTCTGAAATGAGGTCCAAAGATGTTTTGATCTTTGGCTTCCTTTCAAATCCACAATTTTAATCATTTGGTCCTGGCCAAACTGCAGGTTGTTTCAGGTGCCCTGTGCTCAGTCCAGCTGTGTCCCTAAGGAGGTAGCAATTTGGAAAATCCCACTGCAATTTCAATATAATATTGCACCTGAACCTGCTCCAGCCACCAACCCAATGACAGAATCAGTGCCAGGTAATCGCGGGGGCAGTTGGTGCAACGCTCTGTTGAGATGCAAGAACAGATCCCTGAGTCTTTCTGCTTCTTTGCTGATTGTCCTCTGAGTGCTGCGTTAAGGACATTCCATCTTGTATGTAAATGTTCAACAATAATCGAAGCTGATTTCAATCACACACTTCTGATCTCTTCCATAACACCAAGTATCAACAATTAGAATACAACAGATTTCAAGTATTTGTCAACCTAAATATGTTGAATATGGAAAGAGAAAGGTTAACAGATGATGAAGAAGTCTGATTATGTCTTTCAATTCTGATCTAAATCAAGAGAACTGTAAATTTACATGAATACTGAAGAAAACCAAATAACTGTTTTGATTATTTTCATTAGAGTTCATTTTGTTTCTGAAGGTACACTGTCAGAAGAGATTTTGTATTAAAATATACTTGATGTGCAAAATGCCAATTCTCTCCTGACCGAGAATAACCCTTTGGCAATATTTACTGGCAAATCACAGCAACTCATTGTCTCGACAAGCTTCCATACAGGTCATTGCTTTGCTCGAAGGGAAGTTACAAAATCAACTGGAATCTGCATTCTCTAATGTTCATGTGAGGTGATGTATTAAGCCTAAGATCAAAGAGGTCATTTCACTTTTGGACATCCGGCCTGAACTTTTTATTTATCATTTGTTTCTTTTAGACATGTACCAGTCATAATGAGTGAATTCCTGTTGCTTCTCTCTAACACTGGAGTAAAACCCAGACAATAACCTGCACCAAAGCAATTGTGACTCGAATTTAAACAACAGTCCATAAAAGGTTTATGAAGACATGAATAACATTTTTGAAAAGTTATAAATATAAATTAGTGGACATGGGGAAGTGCCTGCTTTCAGACTCCATGGAATGAGAATGAGACAATAGCCAGTCCAAGAGTAGTAACACATTCGACTGCAAATCTCACACGGAGTTCTTTCCTTGTGGAGGGACAGATGTGAAGTTCTCTCCACAAAACAGGTGTGAAGGCAAGTGGTGAAACTGACATGCAGTCTATAGAGGGATATGGGCAGTTTAAGAGAATGGGCAAAAGCTTGGCAGATGGAATATAACATGGGAAAACGTGAAGTAATGCACTTTGGCAGGAAGAATAGAGGAGTTGTATATTAGTTAAATGGAGAAAGAATACAGAAGCTACAGAACAGGGGGATTTAGGAGTCCTCATCCTTAAATCAATAGCGGAATTGAGGGGTTTGGGAGATAAAGCAAGATTGGCCATGATCTCATTGAATGGCAGAGCAGACTCAATAGGATGAATGGCCTACTTCTACTCTTATGTCTTATGGTCTTACGGCCAAACAGTAGTGGACTGGATTGGATACTGATATGAAGACCCCAGGCATCGCTATAGAGTTAATGTGGAGCTGAAGGAATCTTCTTTCTCTTCTTGGATCTCTGCCAAGAAGAGACTTAAAATCTAACTCCTCCTCTTTGGAAATAGGATGTGTGCTTGAGTCTATCAGGAGCAGAGCAATAACACACTGGTGTCTTAGACACGTATCCAACTCATTTCTAATGGATTATAATTAGTGCATTTGCTATGTAACATTTATGATTTAAATATATCGTAATATCTCACTTAAAGTTTATATTTTGAACTAGTAGTATATGGCATTTGGTCTTTAGATGTATAAAAGGCCTTAATGATTAAGTTATAAATATTTCTGTACTTATGGTGACCTCTTTTAAAAAAGTGTGACAGAAATAAAGTTCTATGAATTAGGAACTGGTGAAGGCCACTTGGTCCATCAACAGAAGTTGTTGGAAGCTCAGCAGGTGTGGCAGCATCTGTGAAGAAAAAATCAGAGTTAACGTTTCGGGACCGGTGACCCTTCCTCAGAACAGATAACCAGACCCAAAACATTAACTCTGATTTTTTCTTCACAGATGCTGCCACACCTGCTGAGCTTTTCCAACAACTTCTGTTTTTGTTTCCAATTTACAGCATCCACAACTCTTTTGGTTTTCACTTGGCCCATCAAGCCTGCTCCGCCATTCAGTAAGATCATGCTGATCGGATTTTAACCTCAATCTACATTCCTGCCTATAGTGAAAATCTTTCATCCCCTTGGTCATCAAGAATCTATCTACCTCTTCCTTCAAAATATTTAGAGATTCCGCATTCATTGTATTTTGAGGAACAGAATTCCAAAAACTCACAACCCTCTAAAAGGAACCAAAAAGTTTCCTCATCTCTGTTTTAAATGGTCATCCCCTTATTTTTAAATTATGATCCCTAGTATAAATTCTCCCATAAGAGAAAACATTCTTTCATCATCCACCCAGTCACATCCCATCAGGATCTTACATGCTTCAATTAAGTCACTTCTGAACTCTTCTCAACTCCAGAGGATATAGAGGTGTAACCTGTCCAGCCTTTCCTCATAAGGCAATCTACTTATTCCAGGTATTAGTCTGGTAAAACTCCTCTAAACTTCTTCTAACACATTAACATCCTTCTATAAGTACAATGACCAGTACTGTATATTGTACCCCAGATGCAGTCTCACCAATGCCTTTTTTATCTGAATCATAATGTCCCAACTCTTAAATTTAATTCCCCTCACAATAAAACATTACATTCTGTTAGCTTTCCTGATTGATTGCTGTACCTGTAGAATTATCATCCATGATTCATGCACTAGGTCACTCAGATGTCTCTTCATCTCAGAGCATTGCAACCTCTTACCCATTTAGACAATATTTTTCTTTTTTTTTAAACACTTTTCTCACCATTCTTTTTATTTTTTCTTCTAAAATTTACAATTGCTCACTTTTCCACATTGTACTATTTGCCAGATTTTCACCAGCTCACAACCTAATTAAATATATTAGTAGGCTAATAAGATTTTGATTACACTGGGACAATGTACTATTGAACTGTTGGAGGGCCAGTGCTAAGGGAGTGGGCACTGTCGGAGGGTCAGTGCTGAGGGAGTGCTGCACTGTCAGAGGGTCAGTGCTGAGGGAGCACCGCATTGTCGGAGGGTCAGTTCTGAGCGAGCGCCGCATTGTCGGAGGGTCAGTGCTGAGCGAGCGCCACGCTGTCGGAGGGTCAGTGCTGAGGGAATGCCGCACTGTCGGAGGGTCAGTGCTGAGGGAGTGGGCACTGTTGGAGGGTCAGTGCTGAGGGAGCGCCACACTGTCGGAGGGTCAGTGCTGAGTGAGCACCGCACTGTTGGAGGGTCAGTGCTGAGGGAATGCCGCACTGTTGGAGGGTCAGTGTTGAGGGAGCGGGTGCTGTCAGAGGGTCAGTGCTGAGCGAGCGCCGCACTGTCGGAGGGTCAGTGCTGAGGAACTGCCGCACTGTCAGAGGGTCAGTTTACACACACACCCTCCCCCAACACTTTCTCCCACTGCCACATATTCCCCATGCCTGTTGAAAACAACAGTTGCCATCATTTTGCCTGCTACCCATCCCCCACAGCCCATGTATCCTCTATACCCATCATCCATGGCCCACATACTTTTATACCACCCAATGCCAAAGTAGTGGCAACTCATGCCAGAGCATTTTCAGTGCAATCTTCTCTTTAGAATCATGAAGGATACATACCTGCCCACACCCAACCCACCTACATAGGGCTCTTGAGCCTCCCCAGGGTATCAGCGCCACCCCACTTCCCTCCCCAAGCGTATAAAGGAAGATGTAATGTAGCCTTGGATCTCCAAATGAAGCTCAGTCTGGTGCCAGTCCACTGTGATGCCAATATCCCACTCTGTGGTGGTAACAGCTGACTCTGTAAAACATGTGATAGTAAAACCCAGACTGAATCTACACCCAGAATAAGGAAGTGCTGTGTTGGAGACGGCACATGCAACTTCAATCCCTTTCTGTCATTTCTGATGTGGTGGAGAGTCTCTTTCTCTCTCTCAGGGTAATTAAAATGGCCTTACCTTTCCAGAGTATCCCACTGGCTATAAAGCATTTTGGGATACACTGATGTTGTGAGAGGTACTATATAAATGCAAGTCTTTGTTTCTTTTAATTTAAAACCTCTCCTCTCAGAATACTTTGTCATGGGGATGTTTGTTGTTTAAATATTGGGGAAGTTGGGAGTCTATTAGAGGCCATGTCCCAGTGATCACAACGGGAGATTGAGTGAGTCTGAAATTTCTCCAAGGGAACACGAAAGACTCCAATCAATCATGTTGAATGTATTCTGTAAATTGTCTGATTAATTACAGACAAGCATTGTCTTTACATTGTTGGAAAGGTTAGTTTGATTCTTGATTTTCAAAATGATGTCCTGGGGATTTTGTCAATTCCAGGGTGATACAGAAAACAAAACCTGTACACAAGAGATGATCACATCAACTTGATTTTTTTTTAAACCAATTGATTGGCACAATTTTAGGGGCTTACACAATTCTGCCCATATTTAAATGCAGTCTGAAAGCACAGAAACAGCTTCATAAAGGGAATATTATTATGCTCCCCATGACAAAATTGTCCAAAATAATCCAATTTACTCAATAAACCCTGAATGAAGAAATAACCAACAAGATTTCACTTGTGGCTTTTAACATAAATTAAAACCACCATAAATTACACTGAAACCATCAGCAAATAATGCTTCAAATCAATAAGTACATTTGGCTTGAAATTGTTGTTGCAGGGATATACTTTATCCAGCAGCAAGCACCCAGATCACTTCTGTGTACTTGTGGTACTACATAGCTAAACAGTTCCTTAATCTGAGATAGTAGGAACTGCAGATGCTGGAGAATCCGAGACAACAAGGTGCAGGGCTGGATGAACACAGCAGGCCAAGCAGCATCATAGGAGCAGAGAGGCTGACGTTTCGGGCCGAGACCCTTCATCAGAAAAGGGGGTTTTGAAATAAATAGGGAGAGAGTGGGAGGCGGATAGAAAGGGATAGAGGAGAGGATAGGTGGAGAGGAAACAAACAGGTCGAAGAGGCGGGGATGGAGCCAGGAAAGGTGAGTGTAGGTAGGGAGTTAGGAAGGGGATAGGTCAGTCCAGGGAGGACGGACAGGTCAAGGGGGC
>NC_063333.1:150250303-150250659 GCF_021869965.1 Rhincodon typus | reverse complement strand
CTCTGGATGTTGATCTCATTGTGATTATGTAAGTACCCTCCTGCCATTCACTAAGATTAGAGGTGATCGGATTTTAACCTCAACTTTACATTCTTGCATAACCCCAATACACTTCCATCCCCTCAGTCTTCAAGAATCTATCTCCGTCTGCCTTTAAAATATTTAAAGATTCTGCATCCACTGCCTTTTGAGGGAGGGAATTCCAAGTCCTCTCAACTCTCAGAGAAAAGTTTCCTCGTCTCTGACCTAAGTGGATGCCCCTTATTTTTAAAATATGATACCTAATTTTAGATTATACTATCTTTATGAACCTATTTAATCAAGGAATTGGACAATTCCCCTATTCCACATGTCAG
>NC_063333.1:150236856-150249803 GCF_021869965.1 Rhincodon typus | reverse complement strand
TCCTCTGATGCTGCTTGGCCTGCTGTGTTCATCCAGCTCTACACCTTATTATCTCAGATTCTCCAGCATCTGCAGTTCCTGCTATCTCTGATACAATTATCCTCCTGCTGTTCACTCCCACGCTTGCCAAGTGGGATCAAATTACCAACTCGGGCCCACTCTGATTTCTGTCACTTTTTGATGGCTTCTGTGGCTCCAGCACTCAATAACATGGAATCAATTCAGGAGAGCACTTTCGGCTGAGCAAATTAAACCCCAAGTAGAGCTGATTGACTTGGACAGGCATAAAGCTGCTTTTTTTTAAACTTTGCCCTTGGTTTAATGTGGAGACTTCCTTCTGTGACAGACTGCTGGTATTTGCAGAACTAAGCCTACTGATCCCACAAGTAAACTCACAAAACTAGTTTTTTTGCAGGATTAGAAGTATGCTGTTGGGATAAGGAAGCCGGATTTAACAGTTTAAATATTGGGGAAATGGATCATAGAGTCTGCTGTTGGAATCCAAATAAAACTAGACTAACATAACAGTAGCCTTTAGAAAAGAAACACTGGTTTTGCACATAAAAAAAATTAGACTCAAACCTGAATGATGGTAAATGGAATACTTTGTCTTACTTAGATGCATACTTGTCATCATTGGCTTGAAAAGTCATTGAAAAACTTTTTTTTCACATTGATTGCCAGTTTGCACTCTCTTTTGCAGCCGATGACATGGCAAGCGACTCAACATTCTGTTTAGTGACACCCAAATGTTGACAATTTTCCCAGCTGAAGTTTCATGACATCTCATACTTCCTCTTTCCTCGCTCAGCATGTGTATTGGCTCCAGCTACAATTCGAAACCTCCAGCAAACAAAACATCAGACATTGCTATGCTGAAGTTATATCTCTCGACAGAATATTAGCATTGTATTGATTTTCTATCTTTCAATGCAATTCGCACATTGGTCCCATTGTTCATTATTATTAGCACCACAGAGTGTGTCTCTGGTCTTTGCAGGTACTGTAATATACTTTAGATGTGGAGACTAGAATCACTCCTGGAAACTGGGAATGTTGGAGTCATAGAGTCATACACCATGGAAACAGATCCTTCGATCCAACCAATCCATGCCAAATATAACCCCAAGCTAAACTAGTCCCACCTGCCTGCTCCTGGCCAATATCCCTCCAAACCTCTCCTATTCATGTACTTATCTAAGTGTCTTTTAAATGTTGTAATTGTGTCCACATCCACTGCTGCCTCAGGAAGTTCATTCCATATGAGAACCACTCTCTGTGTAACAAAATTTGCCCCTCATGTCTTTCTAAAATCTTTCTCCTCCAACCTTAAAAATGTGCCCTCACGTCTTGAAATCCCCAGTCCTAGGGAAAAGACACCTACCAGTAATCCTATCTATACCTCTCATGATTTTATAAACCTCTATAAGGTCACCCCTGAACCTCCTACAGTTCAGTGAAAAAAAGGTCCAAGCCCTTTGTGGAATCATTTTAAATTAAAGCCATATTTATCAGATAATCCAAGTTCAGGGCAAGACCAGCAGTAACCCATACCTGAAAGAAATCTCAATGAGTGATTAAGTATCACACTTCTAAGGGAATGGAGTCACGGACAGGTCAGATGAAGGGCAGCAGATTCCCTTCTTGAAGGGACATCAGTGAACCAGTTGAGTTTTTATGATAATCTAATACTCCATACCAACATTTTATTTCTATATACTTAAATTTTGAAACTGCCACGATGGGATTTGAACTCAGGGGCCTCAAAATTTTGATTAGGCCATTTTGTGGGTGAGGTGATCATGGTACTCAAAAAGGCTTCGACCAATCAAAATGACACAAGCAATGCGCTTTCTTGCTCTGCTTAGCATTTGTGATGTACAGCCCAGTTGCCAGGGAGTACAAGTAGACTGGAGCGTGGCATTCAGGAACAGATACGTTGTCTGCCAGCTTTCCAGAGACAGCAAGATCTGACACATATTCTGTTGCAGAGGACTGAGATGAGGATTCAATGAGGCAGCATTCAGTAAAAGAGTGAAGAACAGCAAACTGAAAAAGAATTGTGCTCTGGCATCCTTGTCATAAACTTCGTTGTCACTGCCAAGCATCATGAAGATATGCCCTCCAACATGTGCAGATCTTGCAGCCCATCCTCCCTAATGTGGGAATAGTAGCCAACTTGTGACAGCAGTTGCGAACATAGGGGTAGGTGATGGCCTAGTGGTATTATCGCCAGGCTATTAATCCAGAAACCCGACTAATGTTCTCGGGACCCAAGTTTGAACCCCACCACGGCAGATGGTGGAAATTGAACTCAACAATTAAAAAATGAAGTATGGAATTGAGAATCTACTGATCACCACGAAATCATTGTCGATTGTTGGAAAAACCCATCTGGTTCATTATTGTCCCTTTTTCAGGGAAGGAAATCTGCCTCCATCACCTGGTCTGGCCGATTTGTGACTCCAGACACACAGCAATGTGGTTGACTTTCAATTGCCCTCTGAAATGGCCTAGCAAGCGACTCAGTTGTACCAATTGCTACAAAGTCTCAAAGAAATGAAACCAGACAGATCACCGAGCATGGAACTAGGCACCAGAAAAGGCAATGGCAGAAACAGCCCTGTCAACCCTGCAAAGTCCTCCTCATTAACATCTGGATGTTAGTAACAAAATTAAGAGAGTTGTCTCAGAGACTAGTTATGCAACAGCCTGACATAGTCATACTCACAGATTCTTACCTTACAGGCAATGTCCCAGACACCACCATCACCACCCCTAGATATGTCCTGTCTCACCAGCAGGACAGACACAGCAGAGGTGGGGCACAGTGGTATACAGTCGGGAGGGAGTCGCTCGAGGAGTCCTCAACATTGACTTCACACTCCATGAAGCCTCATGTCTTCAGGTTAAACATGGGCAAGGAAACCTCCTGCTGATTGCCACATACCGTCCTCCCTCAGCTGATGAATCATACTCCTCAATGTTGAACAACACTTGGAGGAAGCACTGGGGTGGCAAGGGCACAAAATGTACTCTGGGTGGGGGATTTCAATGTCCACCACCAAGAGTGGCTCAGCAGTAGTACTACTGATCGGGCTGGTCGGGTTCTAAAGGACATAGCTGCTAGACTGGGTCTGCGGCAGGTGGTGAGGGAACCGACAAGAGGGAAAAACATACTTGACCTCATCCTTACCAATCTGCCGGCTGCAGATGTATCTGTCCATGACAGTAGCGGTAACAGTGACCATAGCAAAGTCATTGTGGAGATGAAGTCCTGCCTTTGCATTGAGAATAATTTCCATCGTGTTGTGTGGCACTATCACTGTGCACAATGGGACAGACTTCGCACAGATCTAACAACTCAAGACTGGGCACCCATGAGGTGCTGTGGGCCATCAATAGCATCAGAATTGTACTCCAGCACAATCTGTAACCTCATGGCCCAGCATATCCCCCACTCATCCATTACCATCAAGCCAGGGGATCAACCCTGGTTCAATGAAGAGTGCAGGAGGGCATGCCAGGAGCAGCACCAAGCATACGTGAAGATGAGGTATCAACCTGGTGAAGCCACCAAACAGGACGCCAAACAGCGAAAGCAGCAAGTGATAGACAGATCTAAGCGATCCCACAACCAACGGATCAGATCTAAGCTCTGCAGTCCTGCCACATCCAGTTGTGAATGGTTGTGGACAATTAAACAACTCACTGGAGGAGAAGACTCCACAAATATCCCCATCCTCAATGATGGAAGAACCCAGCACATCAGTACAAAAGATAAGGCTAAAGCTTTTGCAGCAATCTTCTGCCAGAAGTGTTGAGTGGATGATCCATCTCGGCCTCCTCCAGTGGTCCCCAGCATTACAGATACCAGTCTTCAGTCAATTCGATTCACTCCACGTGATATCAAGAAACAGTTGAAGACATCGGTTACTGCAAAGGCTATCGGCCCTGACAACATTCCGGCAATAGTACTGAAGACTTGTGCTCCAGAGCTTGCCGCTCCCCTAGCCAAGCTGTTCCTGTACAGTTACAACACTGGTATCGACCTGACAACGTGGTAAATTGCCCGAGCATGTCCTGTACATAAAAAACAGGACAAATCCAACCCGGTAAATTACCACCCCATCAGTCTCCTCTCAATCATCAGTAAAGTGATGGAAGGTGTCAGTAACAGTGCTATCAAGCCGTACCTGCTCAGCAATAACCTGCTCAGTGACGCCCAGTTTGGGTTCTGCCAGAACCACTCAGCTCCTGAATTCATTACAGCCTTGGTTCAAACATGAACAAAAGAGCTGAATTCCAGGGGTGAGGTGAGAGTGACAACCCTTGACATCAAGGCTGCATTCGACCGAGTGTGGCATCAAGGGGTCCTAGCAAAACTGGAATCAATGGGTATCAGCGTGCTAACTCTCTGATGGTTGGTGTCATATTTGACATATAGGAAGATGGTCGTGTTATTGGAGGTCAATCATCTCAGCTTCAGGACATCTTTGCAGGAGTTCCTCAGGGTAGTGACCTTGGCCCAACCATCTTCAGCTGCTTCATCAAAGACACTCCGTCCATCATAAGGTTAGAAATGGGGATGATCGCCGATGATTGCACAATATTCAGCACCATATGTGACTCTTCAGATACTGAAACAATCCATGTTCACATGCAACAAGATCTGGACAATATCCAGGCTTGGGCTGACAAGTGGCAAGTGACATTTGCACGACACAAATGTCAGGCTATAACCATCACAAGTAAGAGACAATCTAACCACCACCCCTTGACATTCAATGGTGTTACCATCACTGAATCCCCTACGATCAACATCCTGGGGGTTACCATTGACCAGAAATTCAACTGGACTCACCACATAAACACATTGGCTACAAGAGCAGGTTAGAGGCTAGGAATACTGTGGTGAGTAACTCACTTCCTGACTCCTCATAGCCTGTCCACCATCTACAAAGCACAAGTCAGGAGTGTGATGGAATACTCCCCACTTGCTTGGATGAGGGCAGACCCAACAACACTCAAGAAGTTTGACACCATCCAGGACACAGCAGTCCACTTGATTGGCATTACATCCATAAGCATCCACTCCTTTCACCACCGACGGTCGGTAGCAGCAGTGTGTACTATCTACAAGGTGCACTGCAGAAATTCACCAAAGGTCCTCAGGCAGCATCTTCCAAACCCACAACCACTTCCATCTGGAAGGACAAAGGCAGCAGATATATAGGAACACCACCACCTCCAAGTCACTCACCATCCTGACTTGGAAATTTTTCACCATTCCTTCACTGAAACTGAGTCAAAATCCTGGAAATCCCCCCCTAATAGCATTGTGAGTCAACAGCAGGTGGACTGCAGCGATTCAAGAAGGCAGCTCACCACCACCTTCTCAAGAGCAACTAGGGATGGGCAAGAAATGCTGGCCAGCCAGCGAAGCCCACATCCCACAAATGAATTTTAAAAAATGTTGTGAGGTTGAATCCAATATCTTCATGTTTCTAGGAGATAGAAGTAATCGCTGTTAAAACTCAAAATGCTGGAGGTTCATTGAGTGTGCACCTTGCAGCTTGTAGACTGAATAGATTGATGCATTGTTAATTGGCGCATGACCGCAGTTCAGAAGTGAAATTTGGCACTCTTGGATATATATTCACATAACAATGAGTTTCTAGCTCTTTAAGATAACATCCTACTTTCTTTTAAAGGAAATGCCTCTATGTCAAGATCATTTACTTTTTATTCGAAGAAAGATTAACAATTGACTTTGATAAATACAGATTCAGAGCAGGCTGCTGCTTTATGCACCCAAAACGTGGTGCCAAAATTGTAGCTGAGATTGAGTGTAGATGAGCGATGAAAGAAAAAAGGATTTTATGAAACGCCTTCTCAGCATTTGTAATAACTCAGAAACCCAACTGGAAAGGAATATCATTTATTGTTGGATACCAAAACACTTCCGGCATAAACAGGTTAGTTGTAGCCTAGGACAGACAGTCCTGCAGACCCATCCTTGGGCATGTTTAATGGTATACTTTCTAATCAATTGTTTAGATATGTTAGTAAATGTCTCTAGAGCATATGGGCATTGAAATCAGGCTTCCTAGCTTAAAGGCAAGGACATTTCCATTGCATCACAACTGTCCTTCTTGTTTTTGAATCAACCTGCTCATCTGGAGCATGTGGGACCTTAACGGATCTCTTAGCTCAAAGGCAGGGACACTACCACTACACTGTAAGAAGTCCCCTTTGTTTTTCTTTATTCTATTCTACACAGAAGTACTTTCACACACAACTGAGTGACCTCCCCACCACTAAAATCACTGTTACTCTTTTTCGTTTGCTTTTTTCTGAACTACTAACCACCACCAGTAAAAACACCCATCTAGCCAATTCAATATTTACTACCAAAGCCCATTATAGGCAATTCAAGCCATCAAAAGTGAAGGGGAGGTACGAGAGAGGGATAAATCAAAATGGATTTGAATGGGTTAGTCCCTCTTTGTAAAGGGCTCAGGTGATGAGTTCCTACCAGGCAGGCTACTGCCTGTTACCAAGGTTCCCCCTTGGTCCTATGATGATGGGGCCGCCTGAGTTGTTTTACCCATGGCCCCGTTCCTATTGCTTTTGAGCTCTGGATGAGTGGTGCATAATAAGTAGGCAAACGTCTCCTCTGTGAAGACCTTCAAAGAGTCATTGCAGGGGGCTCGTCATCAGAGGAATGCCTGTCTAAATAATCAACTCTGTGGAGTTGGGTTCCTGCCGAAGGTGGCTGATGTGTTTTCTATCTGTTCGATCTTCTCCCTGGTTTTAACCATGTATGATACTGGTCCCATTTTTATTAAGGATCCCTGGAGAGTCATCTCCAAAGCTCCTTAAATGGATTGTAACTACCCCAGTGATTTCTGAGACCTAATTAAAACTTCAACTCTATTGAATTCCTTGAAATCGGAGTCCCTTTTTATGGCTTTCACCTTCTCTTCAAGTGGATATAATCCATCCTTATCGACTCCCTTTTATATCCAGATGTCAGCCTCAGAAAAATGTCATAAGACTTTGTCCAAACTCTCTACAAGTCCCTTTGCAGGGACATGTTATTAAAACATTATCCAGATAGACTGTAATTCTGGGTACCCCTTGGAGGATGTTGTCCATTACCCTTTGAAGGATGGTGTAAGCCGAAGATACCCCAAAGGGCAAATGAGTGTACTCATACAATCCTTTGTATTTATAATCACATACTGACTGTGTGACTATCCAGCTCCAGTTGCACGTAGGCCTGGTTTATATTCAACTTAGAAGATATGTGTCCCCCAGCCATCTTTTCACACAAGTTTTCTATGTGTAGCATTGAGTTTCTCTCTAAGGGGGAAACACTGTTGACTGTCAACTCATAATCCTCATAGGGACAAAGTTGCCAAGTTTTACAACTGGGACTACTGGCACGTCTCATTCAGCAAATTGTACTGGGCATATGATGCCCAGTTTCTCTAAGCATTCCAATTCAACCTCTACTTTGGCAAGTTGGGTGTAGGGGACCAGTCTTGCCTTCAAGTGTTTAGGTAGGGCACTTGGGCTTACATAAATCTTGGCCCAAACACCTTTTATCTTCTTACAACTCTCTTGGAACACTGCTGGTTACTTCCCAATGATATTGATCATGAGTACCCATTTTAGAGGTTTGGTGCCAATCCAGGCAGATTTTCTGCGGCCAGTCCCTTCCCAGAAACGTTGAAACTTGGCCTTTGTGTCACATTATGGGGTGTCAGGCTGTTTCTGCTGCCCCTGTGTAACCAGGGTTACAGTGGTCCCAATATACAGAAGGATTCCCCAGCGCATGTGGCCAATCTAGCCTTGTTGTCTCACAGGCCTAAAGGCAAAATACCCCATTGGAGTTTCCGAAAGACTTGCCCCCGGCAATACATTCAGCATTCCCTGTGTCTACTTCCAGGTTTATGGGATAGCAATTTACCTGGATTTTTATCTTAATTGGGTCCGCTTTGGGAACAGTGATATAATTTAGCAGCATCATTCCTCACCTGCAGATTGAGTTATTTGCAAAGACCTGTATTGAGGACACTTTGCCCTTCAGCCTGGGCAGTACGCATTTTACCTGTTTCAGTAGCCTTGGGGCAAACCCTATGACTACAAGTCAAAAGAATGGACATTCTTGCTCCTCACTGTATTGTGGAGAAACTTCCCATCCAGTTCTGAAACCTTATGGCTTCAGACTCCAATCACCCTTCCTTAGCAACCAACAGGAACAGTGAGTTTGAGGATGGTATCGTCTATGGAACCATAAGGTTCCCGAGCCTCCTTTTCCCTCATTTTCTTGGGAAGGAGCCAGTTCTGTCGATTTGAGAATTTTAGTTAACTGCTTTTGGGAATTAATTTTGATTATGTCTAGCAAAAGTATTATGTGAGTTTTGTCTGTGAGAAATCTTCTAAATCTAACTTTTGATTAATATGACGTTCAGTATTAATTCAGGCATGAAAAGGACATGGAACCTGAAATAATCCAAGTGTGTGTCTGTTACGTTATGACAAGAGGGCATGAAGAGAAACTGCAAAGAAAACTGAATTTTCTGTGTTTAAATTCTATTTAAACAGGAATCTGAAAACCAGGGCTTGGCGAACAGCCTTTGTCTTGTCTCAATAAGGGATGAGAGTTAAAACGGAAGGAGTAAATCAAACATCACTGCATTGTCTTGGGTGTAAGACTGGATAAAGAATCAGAACTTAAATTCACCCCCATTCCCCCTTTGTCTATGACAGCTACAACAAAAAAAAATTGTTGTGATTAAATTGTCGCATTTCTAATGCTAGTCGGACAGGGTATTCCTTTTGTTTACAAATATTCAGATCTATACATAATGACTTGATTAATAGTTTATAATGGGTGAAAAGGTGACTAAAGAATTTAATCTGAAAGAGCAACTAGAGAAATTTGTGGATCAGCTTTGAACACTAAACAGGAGAAAAATTAATGATGTTTATGACATTTTGAATATTTAGAAATACATTGATTTAAAGTTTGTATTGACTTTATTCTGTCCTGAATAACATCCCAGAGCACTTATCTGTAAAGGTGAGCACAAATTTATTACTGAACTGGAGAATTACTTACGTTCAGTGTTGATCGTTTTTTTCTAATTCAAGGTCTCATGATAGGGACAAGCTTTTGTATTTCTTGTCAATACCTTTCTATTTTCCAATTAATGTTATAGCTTTTACGTCCACAAAATCATCGCTATTGAATAGTCACGACATCTATGTATTCAGTATGAAGGAGAAAGTTAAGATTAACAGAAAACACGTCTTATTGGCTCTGCACAGGGACTGCCTGGCATTATGAAGACATCTTTCACAGAAGCATTCTCCAACAAAGAAGACATAACTATTTGCAAGGTTACAACTGGTGATATTACTTTTTCATTTGTAGGATCAGAAACGTTTGTGGCCAATTTGCTTTTTCGTTATTTTAGATGTGCCCAGAAGTACACAGTATTACCGTTTACCAGTGTTCTATTTTGCAATAAAGAAAAATAATGATAATACTCAGTTCCTAAAAAATTGACATCACCTTCTGGAAGGAAATCATCAGTAATTTTCACAGAGGATTTTGATGTAAACTTCCAAATGTTCTCATGAGAATTCAGGGGCAGATCTGATCACCGATTTATTTAAAGCCTTTTCTTGAGAATGTTTTTTCAAATGAACACAGTTTTCCAGACTGAATGACAGAGTAGCAATCAATTTACTTATTGAGCTTATGCTTGACAATAATAAACGGTTACAAGAATGGGATTGTGAAGAGAGCCGATTAGATCTCTTGGCACCTATTCATCTCAAATATCTACTGTGCCGTCTTCCTACTAAACAATTCTATTCAATTGTTTCCTGAGTTCAGAGTCTGAGCCTGAATTTTTGACACCCCCCTTCAGTTGTTGTTCACTTTATATGTAAAATAATACTTGTTGGCATCAATGAAAAACTTGTTCTTCCCTAACTTTTGTGCTTATTTTACAGCTCCAGTACTTTTAAGTTTCTATCCTGTTATTTGATACATTCTTTATAAAGTTATTTTTGAGGTAGTTTTATTAAGGCTGAAGTTCTGTCTCGTGATGTATTGATCCCTCATAACCCATTGTCCAAACTACGTGGGGCAAGGTAAACAATGTGATTTTTGTGTAAATTTGAATGTTAAACATTTAGAAATACTTTGATTTAAATAAGGAAAATGTTTTAGTCAGCCCAGACTGATGTTTAAGAACAGTTCTCTGTAATGGATAGGTATGTGTGTATTTATTAATGAATCATTTATGTTCAGTGTTGCTTCTATATGCAATTCAAAATCTGATGATAGGGACAGTCTTTTGCATATTCCTAATTTCTTGTCAATATCTGTTCCATTTTCAAATTAATATGATTGTTTTTAACTCCACAAAATCACCACTAATTGAATAATCATGATTTCTACATGCAGTACAAAGAAGAAAGACTAACAGTGAATATATCCACAAATATCCTAATGACTTTGGACAGGGAATGTGACATTATGAAAACATTCTTCACAGAAGAGTTCTCCAACACTGAAGATTGATATACGAAACTGTCTTCAAAGTAATTTCTAAAATCATTAAGCAAACAGCAGAGATTTGCCTCCCCTATCAGAGTTTCCATTGCAAGGTAGAATGGCATCCATTTTAACAGAATGAGTTTTTGAGATTTTCTATCAATCAGAACTGGCTGGAAGTAGATGACTCATCTCCAAGTCTTTGTGTCAGCTTTAGCTGGAATTTCTACACGATGCAATTCAGAAACTCCTGGAAAGTTGATCAGCAATTTTATGAGTCCATCAAGATGCGTACCTTAAAAAAAATATAAATCCAAAAACATAAAAGTGAAGGGTCTAGGCCCGAAACGTCAGCCTTCCTGCTCCTCTGATGCTGCTTGGCCTGCTGTGTTCATCCAGCTCTACACCTTGTTATCTCAGCATAAAAGTGAATGCAGCTTTCCTTTAGGATTTCTCTTCATGTCATCCTGCCATTACATAACAAACACACATTTGGAATATTTTAGAAATCATGTCTTACTCATCCATGAGTTAATGTTTAATGGCATATGAGTACATAGCCAATAACTAAATTAGCTTTTACTGAATTAACCTTTATTATCATGTGCACTCGAATGAGTGCAGTAAAAAGTTTGTAATGTCACTGCTTTGGTGCCATCTTAGGTACAAGGTACCTAGACACAGAATATTTAAGTACGTGTTGTAGATTTGAAAGAATCACAAATAAAAGTTCAGCATAAGATTAAAGAATAAAGAAGTTTTCTTTTTAAAAAGTACTCAATGTTAGTCTTTTCACTAAGTCCAAGCCTTCAGATTGCCTGGTCCAAGTCTCTAGACCATGCTGGACAATATGACTCTGATTTAGAAGATCTCCCACAGACAATGCTCATGCAATATTTTCACTGGACATATTCATCCTTGAAAGCAGTTAACACAAACATTCTCATTGAGAATGCTGAAAATGCCGTACTGTTGGAGAACGAGGGTGTTCAGTTGCATGGAAAATTAGAAACTCAAAGTTAAAGGAGAAAGCAGTAGTAATTCAGCTAATTATTGCCAGAAAATTAAAGGAAGGGACAAAATGGGTGAATGATATTTGCAACAAGGAATCATATAAGAGTATGGAAATTTGGTGATGGAACAAAGTTAACAGCTTTGTATCTGAACGCACAAACATTTGGAATAAGATGAATTAATTAACAATGGAAATAGAGACAAATAGATGTGATTTGGTAGGGATTACTGAGGCATGGTTACAGGGAGACCAGATTCAGGAAATGAATATTTGAAGGTATTCAGTGTTTCAGAAGGTAAGGTTGGAAGGAAGTGGAGATGCTGTAGTTTTGTTCATAAAGGAAATGAGCTGCACTGTAGTGATGTCACCACTGGGGATCAAGTTATAGAGCCAACAAGGTGCAGGGCTGGATGAACACAGCAGGCCAAGCAGCATCATAGGAGCAGAGAGGCTGACGTTTCGGGCCTAGACCCTTCATCAGAAAAGGGGGAGGGGAAGGGGGTTTTGAAATAAATAGGGAGAGAGTGGGAGGCGGATAGAAGAGGGATAGAGGAGAGGATAGGTGGAGAGGAAACAAACAGGTCGAAGAGGCGGGGATGGAGCCAGTAAAGGTGAGTGTAGGTGGGGAGTTAGGAAGGGGATAGGTCAGTTCAGGGAGGACGGACAGGTCAAGGGGGCGGGATGAGGTTAGTCGGTAGGAGATGGAGGTGCGGCTTGAGGTGGGAGGAGGGGATACGTGGGAGGAAGAACAGGTTAGGGAGGCAGGGACAAGATGGACTGGTTTTGGGATGCGGTGGGGGGAGGGGAGATTTTGAAACTTGTGAAATCCACATTGATACCATTGGGCTTCAGGGTTCCCAAGCGGAATATGAGTTGCTGTTCCTGCAACCTTCGGGTGGCATCGTTGTGGCACTGCAGGAGGCCCAGGATGGACATGTCGTCTGAGGAATGGGAGGGGGAGTTGAAATGGTTCGCGACTGGGAGGTGCAGTTGTTTGTTGCGAACCGAGCGTAGGTGTTCTGCAAAGCGGTCCCCGAGTCTCCGCTTGGTTTCCCCGATGTAGAGGAAGCCACACCGGGTACAGCGGATGCAGTATATCACATTGGCAGATGTGCAGGTGAACATCTGCTTGATGTGGAAAGTCTTCTTGGGGCCTGGGATGGGGGTGAGGGAGGAGGTATGGGGGCAGGTGTAGCACTTCCTGCGGTTGCAGGGAAAAGTGCCGGGTGTGGTGGAGCTGGAGGGGAGTGTGGAACGGACAAGGGAGTCACTGAGAGAGTTGTCCCTCCGGAAAGCAGATAAGGGTGGGGAGGGAAAGATGTCTTTGGTGGTGGGGTCGGATTGCAGATG
>NC_063333.1:150225736-150236356 GCF_021869965.1 Rhincodon typus | reverse complement strand
ACCTTGTTATCTCAGATTCTCCAGCATCTGCAGTTCCTACTTTCTCTAAAACAATAGATAATGCAATTTTTCTTTCTTTTTTCTTTTCTTATTATATAATTATCATGGAAGGACGGTTATTCTGAACCTTTTATTTCTTCATTTATCTAATTGATTACTACAATTTTGTAATTTTGAAAATCTGTAATGCTAGACTTTTTATTTCGTTATTTTTCTGGTTTCTTTTTTTATTAAGAATTTGTACTCAAGAGTCTGTACCTCAGTAGCTTTGTAGCTATGTAGGAGCAAATTACTGGATTCTGTACTGACAAAGAGTCATCTAGACTCGAAGTATTAGCTTGTTCTCTCTCCATGGATGCTGTCTGACCTGCTGTGATCTCCAGCATTTGTTGCTTTCAGTAGTTTTGTACCTAAGAATGCACTGTATGAGGCAACATGTAAATTTTTGAATACATGTGACAATAAAGCTAATTCAATTAAATTCAATTATTTGGCGCCATGTTTTCCTAATTGAAAAAAGACGATATCAGGAAGATGGCAGAAAGATGCACAAAGCAGAAGGAAACCATTTGGCCCATCTCATTGCTTGAACTATCCAATTAATTCCATCCCCTTGCTCTTTCCTCTAAGCCCCACAAATTTGTTCACTGTAAGTATTTTATTTTCAATCCTCCTCTGAATGGTACTATTAAGCTGCCAAGGAGATGAGAAATCTGATACAAATGCTATTTAACATCAGGCCAGTGAATATCACATGATGGAAAAACATGATCAGGTCAGGATTGACCGTGGTCAGTGATACAAAGCAGGTCCAATTCATTGGTCATTCTGTCGATGCAGCATCTGATATTCAGTTGCATTGCCTGTTGAGTTTATTGGTAGCCTGATCAATATTGTCGATTTGCAACATTGTCTAGGACAAATCTCTAGCCTGGTACTTCCTTAATTAAAAAAAGAATGCTGTAGAAACTCAGCAGGTTGGGCAGCATCTGTGGGGAGAGAAACAGGGTTAATATTTCGAGTCTGATATCATCCTTCTTCAGTGCTTTTCCATTTCAAATCTGTGGAGGTTCAGCAAATTACCGGGATACACATCTGATTTTCATTTGTTTATCCTTGATATCTACAATGTGAAACCTTCAGAACTGTGGAGAGGAGAAAGCTGATATCTTTATCTTTAATTCAGTTCACAGAAAAACCTTAATCAAATGATTGAAACAATAGATTGTTTTGGGCAATCGGTAGCTAATCTTCTTCAAAAATGATCAAAGTTAAGGGTTTATTATGTAATTGAGCCTTTGGTTTGCATTTTGAAACACAGTGCAAAATTTCCATTCAAAGTGAAGCTTTCTAGTTTTAAATTATGACTTTAATTTAATTTTTGACTTGTGCTAATGTACCAGGGAGTGTAAATTCACACATTGAAGCATTGGGCATTACTGATTTAAATTATATTTTAACTTTTGAAGCATCAAAGGGATGACAAAACTATTAACATTCTGGAAGAACAAATATTTATGAGCATTTAAAAACTTGTAAGTCATTGTGTTTGTTCACAAAGTTAAGCCTTTTTGACAATTCCAGTTGCTGCAGCCCCTTTACCCCTAGAAGACTCTGACACATATTGAAAAACGCTGATTATTTGAGAGGTAAGATAAGATATTCTTCACTATGTACTCACCTCACTTAGTGCATGTGAAATTGTATTGTCGATATGGATTCAATCAGTTTTAGAATGAGAGTTGGACTTGTGGAGTTATCTTGATATTTTCGTGTTACTTGCTTCTGTAAGAAATGTTTTTTTCAAATCTCAGCCTTGAGAGGATAACAGGATGAAATGTCAATGTCCTATATGTTTCAGAAAGTGTGTTGAATTATCATCATTAATAGATTGATGTGGCTCAATTAATACTTTAAACGGTTTTATGTTTCAACTGAAAAAGTGGGGACATAGGAACAGAAAGAGGCCATTCAGCCCATCGAGCCTCATCAACTGTCCAGTAGAGACTTTGTTGATCACTGACCTCAAAGCCACTTCCCACACTATCCCATATTCCTTGGTATTATTAATCTACATAAATCTATTGATTTGTCTCTTGAACATGCCCAATGACTAATTAGAAGCAAAATATTATAGATGCTGGAAAAACTGTCCCATCCTTCACCATTTCCTACGTGACAAAGCTCATTCTCACTTTAAACAACTATCCTTTAAGGCGTCTCACTTTCTCCAAGTTAGAATTGTGGCTATCGGTGTTCCAGTTATATCTTTCTCCTTGTTCCTCCCTAGCCCATTTCCCAACTAAAACTCTTTCTCCAGCACACTGATGATGTCATCATGTTGCTCCTGCTTTCATTCACAATTGGAGAAAATCTTCAGTTTTTCCTATCATTTCTATTCTTCTTTCATCGTCTCCTGGTCCATTTCTGCCTCTTCCTTAACGTTGCAGTTTCCATTTCTGGGGAATGGCTGTCCATGGATGTCCTGGACAAACCTATTGGTTCCCACAGTTACCTTGGCTGCACTTCCTCACCCCCGCCCCACCCCGACTTCCTGTTCAGACTGACCTCTGTTCTTCTAGTGTTTCTGTCTCTGTTGTATCTGTTTAGATGATACAAAAGGACTAGATTATAAAAGTAAAGAAATTACAATAATATAAGGTGTTGGTGAGAACACACCTGGAATATTGTGTCCAGTTTTGGTCTCCTTACTGGAGGAAGGATGTGGTGACACTGAAGGCAGTTCAGAGGAGGGTCACTGGATTGATTCTTGGGAATGAAAGGGCTGCTGTACGAGGAGTGGGTGAATAGCTTGGGCTTGTACTCGCTGGAGTTTGGAAGAACGAGGGGGGATCTGATTGAGGTATATAAAATGCTAAATGGGATCGATAAAGTGAACGTTGAATAGAGGAGTTCGGTTCAAAACTGTGATGATGAGAAGTTACTTGTCCCAGAGGGCTGTGAATCTGTGGAACTCACTGCCCTAGAGTGCAGTGGACGCAAAATCAATCAACAGAATTAAGAAAGAAATAGGTATGCTTCTGATGAAAAGCTGTACAAAGGGTTATGGGAAGCAGACAGGAAAATGGAAGTGAGACCAGGATAAGATCAGCCAAGATCATGTTAAATAGTGGAGCGGGTTCGAAAGGCTGAACTGCCTACTCCTGCTCCTAATTCTTATCTTCCTATCATTCTGTCTGTTCTCTGAAACCAATACCTCTTCCATTCTTCCTTATTCTAAGCTATTTCATGCCAACTAGTTGTTATTAAATTTTCATATCACTTTAGAGGTTAATTTTAATTGAAATGTCCGAAATCACACGACACCAGGTTATAGTCCAACAGGTTTATTTGAAAACACAAGCTTTTTGAGTCTTGCTCCTTCTTCAGAAATTAGTGAGAGAGATGGTATCAGACACAGAATTTATAAGTAAAAGATCAAAGGGACACAACACTGATGAGGATGCATTAAACAAACTTAAGATGCTGTTAAATCTTTAATCAGTTAGACGGCTTTAATTGACTAATATGTATATGTAAATCCCTGAATTTCTTTCAAGTCACAGCCCTGAGAGAACTAAAGGTTTTATCAGTATAAAAAAGAAGTGACATTTTAGGTCAGTCAATGCATGTTAGGTGTGAGGCCTAGTTTAGAAACTGTGTTTTGGTTTGAAGTCAGACTGGTTTTATTTCTACAGTAGGAATTTTTAAACTGCCATATTGACTGACTGTCTATAAATTGTGTGTGTTTTTGAACAAAATAGGATGTACCTGCGAATACGAATTCACCCCATAGATTTAGATGTATGTGTGTGCATGTGTGTGTGAGAGAGAGAGAGGAGGGGAGAGAGTGTGTGTGTGTGAGGGGGAGAGAGAGTGTGTGTGTGAGAGAGAGAAAGAGAGGAGGGGAGAAAGAGAGAGTGTGTGTGTGTACGCGTGTGTGTGTGTGCATAAAAGAGAGAGAGAAGAGGGGAGAGATAGAGAGTGTGATTGTGTGTGTCAGTGAGGTGGGTGAATCTGCATTTGCAGATACACTCTATTTTGTTCAAAAAGCACACAATTTATAGAAAATTAGTCAATGTGGCATTTTATAAATTCCTACTTTAGAAATAAAACCAGTCTGACTCCAAACGAAAACACAAACAGATTCTAACAAGGCCTCACACCTAACATGCATTATCTGACCTAAAATGTCACCTCTTCTTTGCACTGATAAAACCTTTAATTCTCTCAGGGCTGTGACTTGAAAGAAATTCAGAGATTTACACATACATACGAATCAATTAAAACCTTCTAACTGATTAATGATTTAACAGCATCTTAGGTTTGTTTAATACATCCTCATCAGTTGTGTGACCCTTTGCTCTTTTACTTATAAATTCTGTGTCTGATACCACCTCTCTCACTAATGCTGGAAGAAGGAGCAAGGCTCCAAAAGCTTGTGTTTTCAAATAAACCTGTTGGCCTATAACCTGGTGCTGTGTGACTTCGGACCTTGTCCACCCCAGTCCAACACCAGCACCTCAACATCTTAATTAAAATGGTATAAATTCAGCTCTCTCTGCTTTTCTTTTCCTCCTTTTCAATTATATTCTTTTTATTGTTTTTTTCAATTTCCATCTTCCCCTGTTTGTCTTTTTCCTCTCTTTCCATTTCACGTTTTTTTTTAAAACTCTGCATTCTTCATCTTCTATCCCTTTTTTCCCTCACCTCTCATGACCTATAACTGTATCTTAGTTCATTTCAGGCCTCCTTTCTGCCAATGCTAAAGTTTGGAAAAAATCTTTTGAACCTTCTCATCCCTACAAGATTCTACTTTTACTTCCACATTCACTTTACCTGCTAACTTTCTCAAATAAAGTAAACTCAATTATTTCAAATAATCGATTGCCAAATCTTCGATTTCCAGAAAACCTTTAACAACATTCAAAGCCATTTTCAAATTCCATACAACAAACTTCACCACAATGCAATTGTTTCATGTCTGGAACCACCACAAAGTATTGTTTTAAAAGAAATTCACAGACCCTCTTGAATCCAAAATTCCTGTAAGGAGCCCCAGTTACATTCCCAGATTATGTTTTCACAGGAAGTCAGATTCCAGACTGAAATCTGACGCGATAGATCGTTTATGTGTCCTTTTTGTTTTAACAAGGTGGTCTTTCACTGAAACATGAACACACAAATCTGCAGATTCTGGTTTAACGCCAAAACATCAGTTTATTACGCCAAAGATACGATGATCAAACAGAATAAGCCAAAATATTTACGTGTAACACAAATGTCAAAAATTCAAAACACACAGTAAATAAAATCCCATTAATCTCAACAGCATCCAATTAGATTACACAAAAAAAGAGAGAATGCACTCCTCTATCTCATATTGAGTTAACTTTGCTATGAATTTAATTCTCAGATATAAGAATTTGATAGCATACAACTGAGCATAAATTTTCTCAGCTCCAAACAATCATTTCAGGGTTTTAATTAACCTCATCTAGTCTGGAACTTTTACCTAGCTTCTTCTGCTAAGGTAACCTATTTTTAACAATTCCAAACGCTTTCTTCTTCACACAGGAGCAATTACATTACACATTCAGTTACAGCCACAATTTCTGCAGAACAACTGAAACTACAATTAAACTGTTTTTCTTTAGATCAAAGCTATAGCTGTTTCCTCCAAGCACAAAATGAAGTATCACTTGGAGAAGCTGTAAACTACTTGAATGACAAACAAGTAACAGTGATAGATAGAAAGCGATTTCACAGCCAACAGATCAAATCAGAGATCTGCAGTCCTGTCACATCCAGTCGTGAATGGTCCAAGGCAATAAACAGCAGAGGGAACAGAACTTTCCATAATTATCCATATCCTCAGTGATGTGAAGGCCCAGCATATTAATGCTAAAATTAAAAGGCTGAAACATATATATCTGTTTATAGCAAGAAGTATCCAGAGTGTATGATCTGAGTTAACCTTCTCCTGATGTCCCCAGCATCACAGTTTTCAGCCAATTCTGCTCATGATATCCGGATACAGATGAAAACACTTGTAATGTGCTTTACTGCAAAGGCTACGGACCCTGACAACATTCCGACAATAGTACTGAAGACTTGTGCTCCAGAACTTCCCACTCCCCCAGCCAAGCTCTTCCAGTACAGATACAACACTGGTATCTACCCAACAATGTGGAAAATTGCCCAAGTATGTCCTGTGCAGAAAAAGCAGGAGAAATCCAACCCGGCCAATTACTGCCCCATCAGTCTACTCTCAATCATCAGTAAAGTGATGGAAGATGTCATCAACAGTGTTACCGAGCAGCACCTGCTCAGCAATAACCTGCTCAGTAACATCTAATTTTTCAATCAGAGAATTGAGCGAGTTGGTTTAATGGTGGGAAGATGGTCAGGTTTAGTCGGGGGGAGGGGGTAGTTGAGTCACGTAAAGGGTGTAATTAGGTAACTTGGGCATATACTCAGGAGTTAGGACATAGCTTTTCTGAGATGGGTTCATTCAGGAAGGGTATTTAAGTGGTGGAGGCTTTAATGTGATTGGGTGGGGGATATGTTGAAGGAAGGACATAAAGGTCATTGGATCAGGGTGGCCATCAGTCAGGTGGTTAGGGTATAGTTGCGTGGGGGGTTTGTAACCAGGTCAGGTCAGGGTGGAGTAGTTGGAGGGAAGATTGTGGATCAGGGGTGGTAATCTAATGGCTGGGGTGTAGTCAGCTTGTCCCAGGGGAACAGTCAAAACTAGTAAAGGGGGGAATCAAGGGGTCAGGGGAATAGCTGCTTTAGGTCAGTTTGGAGGAGATGTAGTTGGGGATTATGGAAAGTAGTTACGTGGTGGCTGTAAGTTTAATGATGATTATCTAACAATCAATTGGTCATCAGAGATTGATTAACTCAGAGGATTTGTTTATTTTGAACAGTAAAGCACATTACAAGTAATGAAATAGAAATTACAGCAAAGCTACTAGATTCTGCATATGACGCTCATAGGCCCACAGCAGACTAACTGTCAGGCAGAGTCACAACATTCTAGAGACATTGCATATGGGATTATTAAAGGTGCGTTTGCTTAAAGGTGAGCGCTTTTAAAAACCAGGTGCATATACAACATTGGAGAATGTAGAGAGGTCAGGACAGTAGTCAGCTCTGGTTTGTAGGAGCGGATCAGGGTAACATTCCTTCTAAGTGTTCTGCACTAGATGATCAGTGTGTTGATGTGGCTCACAGCATTATGATCCTCTGGTCCTGGAGGGTATCCCACACACAGACCTCAGAAGTCCTCTTGAAGAAAAGGGCATTTGAGGGAATGCTAGATTAGGGGGAAGTCAGGGGGTCATTTGTGTAGCAATGTATTAGAGGTGGCTTATATATGTTTAACATTGCCTGGGGAAATAGCTAAAAATTGAAAACCTTCAAAATCTCTGATTCTAATTCAGAAATGGAGACTTTCTCGGAGGATTCCAAACACTGGTTAATTGCTCATCAAAAGTTTAACTTCCTGGCTAATACTCACATAATCAGTGCTTCATTACCAGATTACAGATGTGACATAAATATGAGTTGTTGTTGTTATGCTCACCCACTCAGTGTGTAAACTCACCAGGGAGGTATCGAATAGATCCTGCATACAGAAGGAATAAAAACCATATCCAGTCAAAGATTTCAATGTTTTAAAAGTATGATGAATAAACAACGCCAGTTTCAACCCTTGCTTAAAACTACTTGAGTTAATATGAGCAATGTTAAAGAATCTGCATTCCTAATGTGGAACTATTTCTTGGAGCTGTGGATGTCAGCAAAATTAGTGAGACTCCAGCAGGATTATCCTCCAGTGGAAAATGCTGAAGGCCTGGCCAACATGCTACTTGAATTCCCAATGTGAGCAGAGTGTTGTCCTGGGAATGCAAGTCTGTAAAACTTATTCTAATAAGTTTGCTTAATCAATGTGTTGTTGTAAATTTTATGGTTCAGGCAACATCAAATAAACATTAATAATTGATCTTTAACAGTACATTTTATTATGCTCAAAATTAAATAATATATAATTTTTAATTACAGCAATTAAACTGAGCCTAATTAGCATTTTATCTTCTCATTTAGGATCCGACTGCTAAACCTTGCCATGTCATTTCCAGCTCTGAGATTTGATTACACTGTGGATTAGCTTCTTTGGTTTTTACAGATTGTGAATTTAGATCCCATCTTTTTAAAATGAGTTCTGCTGCTATCTTGCTGCTCATGCTACATTCTGGCATTAATTTTTAACTGGTATCTGTAACTGTTAACCCAGTGAATCCCATCAGATTGCAATTATATCTCATAGGTCAACATTCTTTCAAACAGGAGCTGGCAACATCTCCGTGCTGTGCTAGAGAGAGAAATTTTCCACTTATTATAACAAAAGAATAGCTTCTTGTTCCAGTTTTGTAATGCTGTAGTTTGACTTGCATTCCTAACAGTACCATTGGCCCAAGTATTACGCCTGACAACAAATTGCCTAGTGGGACTATCACTGGACTGTTAATCCAGAGATCCAGGTAGTATCCTAGAGATCCACGTAATATCCTGGACACCCAGGTTTGAAACCTGCCACAGCAGGTGGTGGAGATAGTAGGAACTGCAGATGCTGGAGAATCTGAGATAACAAGGTGTAGAGCTGGATGAGCACAGCAGGCCAAGCAGCATCAGAGGAGCAGGATGGCTGACATTTCAGGCCTAGACCCTTCTTCAGAAATGGGGGAGGGGAAGGGGGTTCTGAAATAAATAGGGAGAGG
Source organism: Rhincodon typus (assembly GCF_021869965.1). Classification (NCBI taxonomy): domain Eukaryota; kingdom Metazoa; phylum Chordata; class Chondrichthyes; order Orectolobiformes; family Rhincodontidae; genus Rhincodon; species Rhincodon typus. Next base: position 150,227,570 of record NC_063333.1, on the reverse strand, counting down.
GGGAGGTGGATAGAAGATGGATAGAGGAGAAGGTCGATGGAGAGGAGACAGACTGGTCAAAGATGTGGGGATGGAGCCAGAAAAGGTGAGTGTAGGTGGGGAGGTAGGGAGGAGATAGGTCAGTCCAGGGAGGATGGACAGGTTAAGAGGGCAGGATGACCACCTACACTCATCTTTACTGGCTCCATCCCCGCCTTTTTGACCTGTCTGTCTCCTCTCCACCTATCTTCTCCTCAATCCATCTTCTATCCACCTCCCCCTCTCTCCCTATTTATTTCAGAACCCCCTTCCCCTCCCCCATTTCTGAAGAAGGGTCTAGGTCTGAAACGTCAGCCTTCCTGCTCCTATGATGCTGCTTGGCCTGCTGTGTTCATCCAGCTCTACACCTTGTTATAACAGCAGGTGGTGGAATTTGAATTCAATTAAAACCTGGAATTAAGAGTCTAATGATGGCTCATCAATGTCCTTTAGGGAAGGATACTGCCATCGTTATCTGGTCAGGTCTACATATGACTTCAGATGAGACCAATATGTGGTTGACTTTCAACTGCCCTCTGGGCAATAAATGCTGGACTAGCCAGCCATGTCCACATCCTGTGAAAATAAGCTGTACCTTTCCACCCTAAAAAAAAGCTTTTCTAACTCCTTGCTGTAATTAAAAACATTACTCCTGGGGAGAGGAGAGGGGTAAAGGTTCCAACATAAGCAATTATAGACCATGAACTCTTCTGTCCAAGTATTATTATGAGAAATTGATATGTTTTCATTCCACTTTTGAACTCAGAGAACTGCACAGTTCTGGTCTTTATATCACGGAAATGAAACCAAGGTGTTGTAAAAAGTGTGTAGATGATGAACAATCAAAATATCAGCAACAAAAACAGAAGTTGCTGGAGAAGCTCAGCAGGTCTGGCAGCATCTGGAAAGAAAATATGTTCTGAGGAAGGGCACCGGCTCCAAAACATTAACTCCTGACTTTTTCTTCACAGAGCTACCAGACCTACTGAGCTTTTCCAGCAACTGCTGTTTTTGTTTCTGATTGACAGCATCTGCCGTTCTTTTGGTTTTTAATCAAAATACCAGAACTTGAATTGAGTAATTTGGGATTCTTTGAAAAAGCTATTTGTAGTCTGATTGGGTTAGAAGTTGTTTCCACATCCAAGGCAAGTGACAAGCTGAGAGCGATCAATGTATTAAATGTCACAGAAATTATGTGAAACTCCTTTACTAGACAGTAGAAGAAATATAGAACTTACTCCAAGAGGTATTTGGGAGGCAGTGGGGGGTGCGGTGGGGGTGTGTGGGGAGATGTGGTAGATGGTGCTGGCAACCAATAACCTTGATTCTTCGAAAAGGAAGCTGGAAAATTATGAGGCATGAAATAGGGTGATGTCGATTGGGTCAGATGGAGGAAAGGAAAGGTTCTGGAGGTAGCATTTTGTCCAAATGTCCTGTTTCTATTCACATATTATCAAGCATTTAAGCAGCATTTAAATTAATTTGCAGTAGATTTTCAGTCCAAGTTAGATTCCTTTAATGATCAGTAATAATTTTACTGAAAATTTTTCAACAACCATATTTTGTTCTTTAATTTTTAAAGAAACAAAACTACCTGAACATTCAACAGTGACAGAAATGATGTTTCTATTGAAACATAATCAGGATCACAGCCTTTCATTTCATCTTCATTTAGCAGACTTGCTCAATTTCAAACAATTATAAAATCGTGATTTCACTTATTTATGTTAAAGGAATCAATTTTTTTTCTAAGATAACACGGTGTACAGCTGGATGAACACAGCAGGCCAAGCAGCATCAGAGGAGCAGGTAAGCT
>NC_063333.1:150213197-150225236 GCF_021869965.1 Rhincodon typus | reverse complement strand
ATGGAAGCTAGGGCAGTTGCAGCTCCTCTTGTAGGATGTGGGAGGTTAGGGTCACTGCTGGTGTCCCCTCTGGCTTCACCTGTGAGAAGTGCACCCAACTCCAGCTCCTCACAAACCGTGCAGGGGAACTGGATGAATTCCGGATCATTCGGGAGGCTGAAGGGGTGATAGAGAAGAGTTATAGGGAGGTGGTCACATCCAAGGTACAGGACAAAGGCAGCTGGGTGACTATCAGGAGGGGAAAAGGGAATAGGCAGACAGTGCAGGGATCCCCTGTGGCCATTCCCCTCAATAATAAGTATACCGCTTTGGATACTGTTGGGGGTGACGACCTACCAAGGGAAAGCCGTAGCGGCCAGGTCTCTGGCACTGAGCCTGGCTCTGTGGCTCAGAAGGGAAGTGGGAGAATAGGAGAGCGATAGTGATCGGAGGTTCACTGGTTAGGGGAACAGACAGGAGATTCTGTGGTACCAAGCGAGACTCCCAGACGGTATGTTGCCTCCTGGTGCCAGGGTCAGAGATGTCTCGGATCGGGTCTTCAGGATTCTTAAGTGGGAGGGAGAGCAGCCAGAGGTCGTGGTACACATCGGTACCAATGACATAGCTAGGAAACGGGATGAGGACCTGAAAAATGAATATAGGGAGTTAGGTTGGAAGCTAAGAGGCAGGATGAACAGAGTAGTAATCTCAGGATTACTAACGGTGCCACGGGCTAGTGAGGCCAGAAACAGAGAGCGAGTGCAGCTGAGCACATGGCTACAGAGCTGGTGTAAGAAGGGAGGCCTTCAGGTTTGTGGATCATTGGGATATCTTCTGGGGAAGGAGGGACCTGCACAGGAAGGACAGGTTGCATCTGAACTGGAGGGGCACCAATATCCTGGGCGGGAGGTTTGCTAGAGCTCTTCGGGAGGATTTAAACTTGTTTAGCACGGGGATGGGAACAGGAACTACAGATCAGAGGATGGGATAGCTGGTGTACAGGCAGATACAGCAAGCAGAGAGTCTGTGAGGAAGGATAAGCAGTTGGTAGGGCAAAGTTGCAGTCAGTGCCAGGGTTGAGGTGTGTCTACTTCAATGCAAGAAGTGTCAGGAATAAGGGTGACAAACTTAGACCATGGATCAGTATTTGGAACTACGATGTTGTGGCCATTATGGAGACTTGGATAACACAGGGGCAGGAATGGTTGTTGGATGTTCCGGGGTTTAGATGTTTCAAAAGAAATAGGGAGGGAGGTAAAGGAGATGAGGGAGTGGCATTGCTAATCAGGGATAGTATCACAGCTGCAGAAAGGGTGGTCGTGGAGGAGGGTTTGTCCACTGAGTCAGAGTGGGTGGAAATCAGAAACAGGAAAGGAGCAGTCACATTATTGGGGTTTTTCTATAGACCCCCCCCCCACCCCAATAGCAACAGAGACACTGAGGAACAGATTGGGAGACAGACTGTGGAAAGGTGCAGTAGTAATAGGGTTGTTGTCATGGTTGACTTCAACTTCGCTAAGATAGACTGGAACCTTCTAAGTACAAATAGTTTGGATGGAGCAGATTTTTTCAGGTGTGTCCAGGAAGGATTTCTGACACAATATGTAGATAGGCCAACTAGAGGGGAGGCCATATTGGATTTGGTGCTTGGCAACGAACCAAGTCAGGTGTCAGATCTCTCAGTGGGAGAGCATTTCGGTGATAATGATCACAACTCCCTGACCCTTACTATAGTCATGGAGAGGGATATGGGACGATATGGGAAAGTATTTAATTGGGGGAGGGGAATTACAATGCTATTAGGCAAGAAATGTGGAGCATAAATTGGGATCAGATGTTCTCAGGGAAATGCACGACAGAAATGTGGAGGTAGTTTAGGGAGCAGTTGCTACGAGTACTGGATAGGTTTGTCCCACTGAGGCAAGGAAATGATGGTAATGTGAAGGAACCTTGGATGACAAGACATGTGGAACACCTAGTCAAGAGGAAGAAGGAAGCTTACTTAAGGTTGAGGAAGCAAGGATTGGACAGGGCTCTAGAGGTCTACAAGGTAGCCAGGAAGGAACTGAAGAATGGACTTAGGAGAGCTAGAAGAGGGTATGATAAAAGCCTTGGCAAACCTTGCGACTAGGATATTGGTGCCTCTCCAGTTCAGATGCAACCCGTCCTTCTTGTACAGGTCTCACCTTCCCAGAATGTATCTCAATGATCCACGTGTCTGAAGCCCTCCCTCCTACACCAGTTCTGTAGCCACATGTTCAGCTACATTTGCTCTCTATTCCTAAGGAAATCACCAGGGCATTCTATGCTTATGTGAGGAAAAAGAGGATGGCCAGAGTGAGGGTAGGCACTATCAGGGATAGTGGTGGGAACTTGTGTACTGAGCCAGAGGAGGTGGGAAGGTCCTGAATGAATACTTTGCTTCAGTATTCAGCAGTGAGAGGGACCCTGATGTTTGTGAGGACAGCATGAAACAGGCAGATATGCTCGAACTGGTTGATGTTAGGAAGAAGGATGTGCTAGAAATGTTGAAAAACATGAGGATAGATAAGTCGTCTGGGCCGAATGGGATATATTCAAGGATTTTACAGGAAGGGAGGGAAGAGATTGCTGCACCTTTGGTGATGATCTTTGCGTCCTCACTGCCCACTGGAGTAGTACCAGAAGATTGGAGGGTGGCAAATGTTACTCCCTTGTTCAAGAAAGGGAATAGGGATAATCCTGGGAATTACAGACCAGTCAGTCTTACTTCTGTGGTGGGCAAATTATTGGAGAGGATTCTGAGAGATCATATTCATGATTATTTGGAAAAGCACAGTTTGATTAGAAATAGTCAGCATGGCTTTGTAAGGGGCAGGTCATGCCTCACAAGCCTTATTGAATTCTTTAAGGATGTGACAAAACACATTGATGAAGGCAAAAGTGGATGTGTTGTATATGGATTTTAATAAGGCATTTGATAAGGTTCCCCATGGTAGGCTCATTCAGAAAGTAAGGAGGCATGGGATTCAGGGAAATTTGGCTGTCTGGATACAGAATTGGCTGTCTAATAGAAGACAGAGGGTGGTAGTAGATGGAAAGTATTCAGCCTGAGCTCAGTGACCAGTGGTGTTCTGCAGGGATCTGTTCTGGGATCTCTGCTCTTTGTGATCTTTATAAGTGACTTGGATGAGGAAGTGAAAGGGTGGGTTAGTAAGTTTGCCGATGACACGAAGGTTGGTGGAGTTGTGGACAGTGTGGAGGGCTGTTGTAGGTTGCAACAGGACAATGACAGGATGCAGAGCTGGGCAAAGAAGTGGCGGATGGAATTCAACCCACAACAGTGTGAAGTGATTCATTTTGGAAGATTGAATTTGAATGCAGAACACAGGGTTAATGGCAGGATTCTCGGCAGTGTGGAGGAACAGAGGGATCTTGGGGTCCACGTGCATTGATCCCTCAAAGTTGCTACCCAAGTTGATAGGGTTGTAAAGAAGGCGTATGGTGTATTGGCTTTCATTGGCAGGGGAATTGAGTTTAAGAGCCGCAAGGTTATGCTGCAGTTCTATAAAACTCTGATTAGACCACACTTGGAATATTGTGTTCAGTTCAGGTCGCCTCATTATAGGAAGAATGTGGAAGTTTTAGAAAGGGTGCAGAGGAGATTTACCAGGATGCTGCCTGGACAGGAGGGCAGGTTTTATGAGGAAAGGTTGAGGGAACTAGGGCTTTTCTCATTGGAGAGGTGACTTGATAGAGGTGTCTAAGATGATGAGAGACGTTCATAGAGTGGACAGCCAGAGACTTTTTCCCAGGGCAGAAATGACAATTACCAGTGGGCATAATTGTAAGGTGATTGGAGGAAGGTTTAGGGGACATGTCAGAGGTAGGTTCTTCACACAGAGAGTGGTGGGTGTGTGGAATGTGCTGCTTGCGGTGGTAGTGGAGTCAGGTACGTTAAGGACATTTAAGCGACTCTTGGATAGGTACATGGATGATTGTAAAATGTAGAGTGTGAACAGTGATTTGATCTTAAAGTAGGATAATAGGTCGGCACAACATCGTGGGCCTTAGGGCCTGTACAGCGCTGTACTGTTCTATGTTATTTAAAACTATAGTTAATGTTTAAACTCCTTCACAATATAAAATAAAACCCATATGCCACCAGTTTAAAACCCAACTTCCAACAGAAATTGTATCAAGAAAAATCATTCACTAAAATAAAAGCAAAGTGCTACAGACATGGGAAATCTGAAATAAAAACAAAAACAGGTCTGGGTTTTGAAACTCAGGAGGCCTGGCAGCATCTGTGGAGAGAGAAACAAAGTTAACATTTTAAGTCTGATATGACTCTTTTTTAGTTCTGAAGAATCTTGGAAAAGTTTCTCTGTTGTTAATTCAGAAGTGATTGAGAAATGAGTCTGGTACATAGCTGTCGTGGGATAAAATGTTTTACCTAATTACATATTATAAAAGTCAGTTCACAATGAAACAGCCATAGCCAGATATAAAAATTTAATGGAGATTGATTCTAACTCAGAGCAATGGAGGGGTGCCAAAACCAGGAGAAGAAAGAAAAACAGGTGTAATTTTAAAATTGGGCCTCTAGTCAGAAGTTTCTGTCTCTAACCTGAAGCCACATAATAATTACTGCCAGCTCATTCCCAATTCTAGATATCCGAATGTATTAACTTTCTTGCAGTTCCTGGATGCTCTGACGACCTAAACAAAACTTGACGATGCAACCTTACTCCTTGTACATGGAAAGACAAACAACAAAAACATAATCAATAGAACTCAGAGGAAATGCTCAACACTGTTGTTTGAAGTGTTTGTTGAAGCAAATACTGATGTACATTAGTCTTCCTATTGCTTCATTTTAAGTGTGAAGTATTGGCTGTTAACAGGAGCAAATTATAATCCTTCTGTGCTATGCTGATTTTAAGATACATGTGGATGGGAAGACAAACAAAATTGATACCTACTGAAGAGGCATTTGTGCTCCTGTTAATTTGTTCCTTTCAGTTTTCAAAATCTTGGCAGCAATGATGAAAGGTTGCATTTGTCTGCCAATCATGATGTAACTCCTCTTTCAGACAAGGATAAAAATCATCAGTTTAGGAAATGGCTCCTGTTTCATTCTAATTCACAAACATTATAAAATAGTAGCTTTGATGTTTCTCCCCAATCAGTTTGACTGAGAGGTCAATTGGTCGATCTCCCAGTTCATTCTATTTCTTTCAATTATGATTTAGTTTGAGCATATTTTGTTCTCAAAGATTGACAATCCAGAGGAATTGATGTGTGTATGACCAGACACAATAACATTATAAAGTCACATCAAATGCCACAGGTTATAAAATTAGAAAACGTTACTTTATCAATCAATTCCTTGGACGAGCCAGGCAAAGTATTAGGTTCAAGTAACCAACATCCTGACAGAGAAAAATGGCAAATGGAAAAAGAACACTTGCAAAGTTAAACTGTCAGAATAAAATCTTTCCCCAATCCTAGAAAGTAATCAAATGAAAATCCATTCAAAAAACCAAAAAGATTCAACACTAACCAAGTGCGTTCCACAGATTACATTCCAATGCCCCCAGAAGCACACATTCATCAATTACGTGATTATCTGTACCTGTACTCATCCTCATCTTTCCTCTTAATCAGTTACTCATTCTGCTGTTTCATTTAAGGATTTAATCAGTAAGCAATCAGCATTTTTTTCTTGAATTCCTCCATCTCTGCAGAGCAAGAAAACGTAATTTTTTTTTCTAATCTCCAGTTCTGCTTCAGGCTTGTTAATATTGTTCTCAAGTCTTCCAATTCTGTGATTGCCATTTAAATTAAATTGCCTTGGTTGAAAGTAATAAAGAGATTTATACAATCACAGAAAAAGTATGCTTCAGTTGAGTACCAATCCAGAAAGATCCAAATTTAGTCAGTGAGATTAGTTTGTGTTTGCTCAATGGTCATCTGTCTTTACAACGAGCTTTTGACCAGTGAAAACAAACAAAACATTATGAACAGAAGCATGGAAAACTGCCCAGGTATGCCCTGTCCCCTGAAGTGTGAGACAAATCTCCTTGGGCCAAGTACCACCCTGGTCAACATAAAGTGATCAGAGGCATCATTGACAACGTTATCAGGTGGAACTTACACAGCAATGACCCACTCAGTGATACCCAGTGTAGGTTCATCCAGGGTCACACAGCTTCTCTTTTCAGTACAGCTTGAGACCAAACATGGACAAAGGGATGAAGTTTGGGCTAAGAAGTAACAAGTAACATCTGCATCACATGACAGCTATTACTTACAACAGAATTTTAATCATTTCCTCTTGATCCCCAATGGCATTACCATCACTGAGTCAACATCCTGGGAGTTACCATTGACTAGAAACTGAACTAGACTTACCATATAAATATTGTGGCTGCAAAAGCTGGTCAGAGACTGGGAACCCTGCAGTGAATAGATCACTTCCTGACCCTTCAAAGGTCGAAGTCAGGTGTGCAATGGAATACTCCCCACTTGCCTGGATGTGTGCAGCTCTAACAACACTCAAGAAACTCGACACATTCAGAACTAATCTTCCTGCTTTATTGATTCTCCATCTATTATCTTCAACACTCACTTCCTCCACCACCACGGCACAGTGGTGCCATTATGTACCATTTTCAAGATGCTATGCAGGTTCTTCAACAGCACTGTTCAAATCTGCAAACTCTACCATATAGAAGGGTAAAAGCAGCAAATGCTTGGGAAAATAACTGTAGGCAAATTACACTCCAAGTCACACACCATCCTGACTTGAAGCTACATCAGCTATTCCTTCACCATCACTGGGTCAAAATCCTCAAATTTCCTTCCTGACACTGAGAGTATCTTCATCAAACAGACCACAGTAATTCAAGATAATGGCTCACCATCTCCTTCTCATGGGCAACTAGAAACAGGCAATACATTTTGGCCACGTCAGTGATACCCACATCCCAACAGTTTAAAAGAATATACAAAAAAATACAACATATAAGCAAGATTGAAAGGAAGAATGCCAGACAGCAACAAATGGTGAAATATGAATTAACTGTATTGAACTGTGCAGTGGTCATGCACATGTTTAATGAGTTTTGCTGCTATAGTTGTCTTTTATTTAAAATTAAATTGTTTGTGATATTTGTGCGTGACTATTAGTTGCTCTACTAGTTCAAGGGTCAAAATTGGTGGGTGGTTTCATAACCAGCTGATGAGCTTCTTGCAAAATAGAAAGTTTACCCATGACTTATCCTGAGGCACATATATTAGTTCCAGAGATGTCCTTTGCTTTGGGTCTTATAGGCTCTTGGCTTTCGAAGAGTTGCTTACTGGCATTTCTATGGGCCTATATAATGCCAGTAAAAACCATTTGTCATAATTGCTGAGCAGTTTTATCTATTCTGTTACAAAGCTGTCATTATCAGTGACTTAGTAATCTAGCAGCCCAATAAATTCTAACTGCGCATGTGTATGAGATATTATATTCACTCATTCATGGATGCCAGAAAAATGTACACAGGGGAGGGGAAGGCATCAGAAAGTGCTATCTGGGTTGCAAGATCTCTGTTACAGTGGTGGGAGCATTATTGAGAAGCATTTGGCCTACACCAAGGTTTTCACTTCATATGTCTTTGATATGGCTGGCAGTTTTCAATGCAGTTTGCCAGTGAGCTGAGACAATGCAGGTGACAGTAATGAAGCCATATACATTGGGCTCATTCACAGAAACCACGGCTTTTCTGGTCATTTTCTGCAAGAAAGCAAGTAAATCCTCAAAAGAGACATACAACTAGAATGAGGAGGTGTGTGTGAGTGTGCATATGTGCATGCATGTGTTTGTCTGCATGTGTGTTTTATGTACTGAGCACGCATATAAATATTAACTAAGGTTAACATACAGAAGCATTTTGAACTACCTTCTCTACATGATCTGCCCACTCATTATCCATTTTCTGCTGCTACTATTTCCCCACCAGATACACTGATTCCTTCATCATACGTAATGTCATCATCTTCCCCAGTATCTGTGGATGGATTTGAATATGCACCAGGATTCAGTTGGTAGTTGATGGTGTGGGAGTATGAGAATAAAACAGAGCAGCTTGGTGGCAGTCCCATTGTCTACCCATGGGGCTAGTATTTTACCATCACTGGGGGAGCAGTCAAGGAGCCCAGTCACCCTGAAGCAAACTGAGGCTTTTAAATAGCCAATGAATGGTCATTTAAGGAGATCCTCCTGCTGTTGCTGGTGTTTTCTCAGAAGCAGGGATTGTTCATGTCACATTGTCAGGCTGCCAAGTGCATCCAGACAAGCTGATTGGAGACTGTGGAATATGGTGGTGGGATGATCCTTCCTGTTCAGACAGCCTGTTTCTCCGGATGCTTCCCCGTGCCCCCTAGTCCCAGCCTCTAACACCCTCACCAGGCCCTGCTACCCTGGCCCCAACAAAACGCCCCATTTAGCTTGTCAAGAAGATGCTGCACAGATTTCAGGGGGAACTGCCCACAGTTCCAACAGTGGCCACTGCTCTTGGTGGTGCTGTGCAACCTGAGAACTGCTCCTAAGAGTCCTTAATGATTAGTCAGGCAATATCCGAGATAAGTGTGTATGACATCAATAAAGGCTCAACAGTGGTGTATCCTCTGCCACTGATCAATAGTTAGGCTGTAAACACAGAGTAGATATAGGTGGATTGCAGCAGTGACCTATCTCATCAATCCTTGCCCTTTGCCATGAAGCAAAGGTAGCCTGGCAGCCACAGAAAATGTTGGACTCAGCATGGCTGATGTCATATTGTCATGTGAATATTCACTTTGCTCACTTTTTCTAATGCACTAAGACATTGTTGTCAAATACCCTACTTACTGTTTTACTAAAATGACTGGTACTTGATGAAAAGACAAATAATGCTTCTATCTCTGTGAAATAATAACTGATAAGAATTTGACCCAAATCAGTCAAATAGTGAATGAACACATAGAACATTTATCTTCTCAGAAGCAAACAGACAACTAGACAGAATATTGAATATTACTAAGTAACAATAAATGATAATAAAAGGAGAAAAGAAGAATCTGTAAATAAATTTAAAAAAACAAGTTTCTTGGAGTAAATTTTGATTGATAATAAAAGAACATAAGACAAGGAGAACAGTCACACAAAATTAAAAAAATGGGATATTAAATTATAAATCACTGAATGCTAATACACAGGGCACTGAAAGGTGATGCCTTGGCATTTCTTTCAAAATGAATTTCATAAATCATTCTGGAATTTCTGAATCTCACACCTGGTGTGTAGTTGGTATTTCACAAATTCTGCAAGTGATTATTTAAATTTTTATACACAACTTGTTTTTGCTGGGGATTTCTGAATGTAGAAAGCAGGATCATTATTGTAATGTAGAAAGGCTCAAGTTATTGTATTACATAGTTGTATAATTACATGGAACGTACTGCAGAGAAATAGGCCCTTTGATCCATTTGGTTTCTATAAATGTTGATAACACATAAGCGTCATATCCTTTGTTTCACAATTGAACTCTATTGGGTATAATTTGAATTCTGACCATCGATGAGCCATATTCTTGCCTATCATTTCCAGGTCTGTAATGTAAATGATGAAGGGACATCTCAAAAGCAACAAGCTGGAAAATAAAGACACGACACAGCCAAGAAGACAGTGGGAGTTCGGGTATGTAGGAGTGCACAAGAATAAACAACTTTAATTGCCTGCAGAGTCTGGAGAAACTGGGGCAGTTCCCTCTACAGAACAAAAGTTTAAAAGGTGATTTCATAGAAATTTTCAAGATCCCTAAGGTTCTGATTGAGAAAATAATGGGAAATTGCCTCCAGTGATTGAAGTGAGAGTAACCAAAGGACACAGATTAAAGGTAATTGGCTAATGGACTAGGGATGGCAAGGAGAATGTTTTCTACAAAGCAAGTTTGTTCTGACGTGCAATGCACTGCCAGAAAGGACAAGAGAAGCAAACTCAATTACTCCTTACAAGAGGAAATTGAATAAACAGCTCAAACACTTGCAAGACTATGGTGAATAACCAGCACAGAGAGATTAATTGAGTGGTTCAGTCAAAGAGTTAGAATAAACACAATGGGCTGAATTGCCTTCTGCGCTGTGTGTATCTGGGATGCTAAGTGAGTGTACAAGCTGGTGAGGAGAAGTGCAGGGGATGGCGGGAGGCCCATGCCTTGGGTCTCAGCATCCGCTTTATCTTCTGGAGCTTGCAGCATTCCAGCTTCTCCTTGTCGCAAAATAAGAATGTGAAAGATATCTGCATTAAGCTACCAACTCATTCCAACTTGTTCTGTCCGAAAATGGTAACCTATGTACATTGTCTATCTTTTTAAAAGGAGAAGATTGATCAACCATCTTCAACTGCTCCGTCAATGACCTTCCCTCCATCATAAGGTCGGAAATGGGGGATGTTCATCGATGATTGTACAGTGTTCAGCACCATTTACAACTCCTCAGATACTGAAGCAGACCATGATCAAATGCAGCGAGACTTGAAAAAAAAGTCCAAGTTTTGGTAAATAAGTAGCTACACAAGTGCCAGGCAATGACCATCTTCTATGAGAAAGAATCGAACCAGTGCCCCTTGACAGTTAATAGCACTAATACTGCTGAATTATCCACTATCAATATCCTGGGGGTGACCATTGATCAGAACAGAACTGGACTAGCCATATAAATATAGCAGTTACAACAGCAGATCAAAGTTATGAGTCCAATAGCAAGTAACTCACCTCCTGACTCCCCAAAATCTGTCCACCAGTGATATAATACAAGTGAATAGTGTAATGGAAAACTCCCCACTTGCCTGGATGGGTGCAGCTTCAAGAACACTCAACAAGCTTGACACCATCGAGGGTAAAACATCCCACTAAAGCCCTAAGCCTAACTCCCTTCACAACGTCACTTCAAGTGTTGCTACATCCTAAAATCTTCAACAGTTCAAGTGCTATCACAGGCAGCTCATCACTTATTGCCTATCCCTAACTGCCTCAGAGAATGAAGTACTGCCCTTGCTAGCGATATCCACACCTCCTGAATGAAATGACGAGAAAAAAAAAACACAATTATATGGAATTGCAAAAAATTTGGGCTCACTGGTGATCTGCAGAAATACTCTGTACTGTCGGTGGATAATTGTCAGATATTTTCACCTAAGTGATCTACCATAAGATCGCACATAATGAGACACATATTACAACACAGAACTTTGTTTACACAGGGAGGGCTTACGGTCACCAAGGAAGGATTGGGAGATGTAGCTGGTGAGCAGATCAGTTTTTGACAGGATCTTAAAGATGGTGAGGGATGAAAGGGGAGGAAGTTGGGCAGAGAATTCCAGAGGGTGGAACAATGCAGGATAGCAATAGCAGGAGTGAATACACAGCTTCATAAACAGAGTTTGCACTTTGGAGAAAAGTGATAGGATTTGAGTACAGCAAGACCACAAAGGAACAGTAATTATGGATGAAGCTTCAGAATTCACTGTCATAGAGTCACAGACACCTTAAGAATAGAAAAGTCCCTTTGCCCCATCAAGTCTGTGCTAGTCAACATGAAGTATCTAATTACCTAATCTAATTCCTGTGTTGGATGTTGCTGAAACAAAGACACATTTTGGTGAAGATTTTCATCTTGCACTCCTCAAGGTATTTGCAGGAATGCAAGATGAAAAATTCAGCAAAATGTGTTTATTTTTGTAATATTCGAGTACTGTACTACCAAATGTCTATATGTCAGAAACAAAAACAGAAATTGCTGGAAAAAATGCTGCAGGTCTGGCTGGGAGGAGAATGCAGAGTTAATGTTTTGGGTCCAGTGACCCTACTTCTGTTCTAAAGAAGGGTCACTGGACATGAAACATTAACTCTCTCTCTCCACAGATGTTGCTCGACCTGTTGAGGTTTTCCAGAAATTTCTATTTTGTTTCTGATTTCCAGCAACTGTAGTTCTTTGACAACAAGGTGCAGAGCTGGATGAACACAGCAGGCCAAGCAGCATTCTGCTCCT
>NC_063333.1:150197031-150212697 GCF_021869965.1 Rhincodon typus | reverse complement strand
GGTTCTGAGGAAGGGTCACCTGACCCGAAACGTTAACTCTGTTTTCTCCTTCACAGATGCTGCCAGACCTGCTGAGCTTTTCCAGCAACTTTGTTTTTGTTCCTGATTTACACCATCCCCAGTTCTTTTGGTTTTTATGTAAATGAAGTTTCCTGGCTGCAGTTTGAGAGTCAGCTAGTGGTCATTTTAAGGGTTCCTCCTTAACACATCAGTCGATCATAATCTTGTCTCCAGGTCACAAGGTTTAAGGTTTAGGTCTTACTCCAGGACATGAGTTAGAAAAATCATGCAGACTCACCTATGCAGCAGGGAGTGTTGGTGCTGCTTTTCAGAGAAGATCCTAAACCAAGGTCAACCCAGGTGTTTGCTTGGGGCAATGTCAAATAATTCCTGGTTCTCAATGAGGAGCAGGGGAGCTCTCCCCAGCATCATGACCAATATTTATCCTTTAATCAACATCACAAAACACGCACTGTTGTTTGTGGGAGGTTTCTGTGTGAAATTAGCTGTTGTGTTCCCTACATTACTCCAGTAGCAAACAGCACTTCATCTGTGGGCATGAAAAATGTTAAAGAAATAGCTGCAAGTGTTTCTCTCCCTTGCTTTCCCAAATGTGGCAATTTGCATTTGTATTAATCTTTACATTTAAAGGCTTGATCAAAGAGGTAGGTTTTAAAGAGCATCTTTAAAGAGGGAGGGAGACAATGAGATTGAGGGAGGGAATTCCACAGTTTCGGACCCAGGCAGCTGGAAGCACGGCTGTTAATAACACAGCAATCGAAATCAGGGATCATTGAGGAACTGGAATTCAACAAGTGCAGTTGGGTTGTAGAGCTGGAGGAGAATGGAGAGTTGGGGCGGGTCATTTTTCTAGATAGAACACACTCTGTAACTACAAATAGCCACACTGGTATTTTCACATAGTATGGTCTTCACATGGTGTAAAACCAGTTAGCAACCTGCAGTCAAACTGGATGGCACCATTTTTCATTCTAATAGCTGCCAGGTTTAGTACCCAGAGTACTGAGTGGATTACATTACTCCATGAGGGACTGCAGGACCTGATCAGGAGTCATTTAGTGTCTGAAGTACATCCTACTAATCAAGTTAAATTTACAAAGCACTTTGACTATTTTTATTGCAAAACGACATCAGTGAATAAATAGAAAGGGAGCCAGTTGTTGAATAGACGTAATGATGTGACATTTCTTGTTCCATTTCTTTTAACTGCTCACATTTATTAATAACGGTGTGTCGATATTGTGACACGTGCTTAGCCCAACACGACTGCCTTTTAATCTGAGACAGCATTTTCTGCAAGGCACAGCCTGTGTATTATACTGAGAGGTAACTGCAGGGCCAGTCACTCAACCCAAACTTTTCAACCTCCCAATATAACAAGTTCCATTTCTTCCATTCCTTCATGCCCATCACCAACCCTTTCTCATCCCCAGTGACCTATCCACTCAGCCTCTGTATCCTTCCTGTCATTCCCATACTCTGTTGGCTGGACGGCTGATTTACAATGCAGAGTGATGCCAACATTTAGGTTTGATTCCTGCACAAGCTGAGATTACCACAAAGGACTCTCCTTCACAACTTCTCCCCTCACCCAAGTTGTAGGGGCCCTCAAGTTAAACTACCACCAGTTATCTTTCTCTAATGAGAGAACAGCCCTAAGTCTCAGTAAGGCTATGGCAACTTTACTTTTTGCTCAACTAAATAGAAACACACCAAGGAAAAACCTTTCCAAATTTGTCTTTTGTTTCACAAAATTGTTTAAAGGGGATTTACTGAAAACCCTGGGAATTTAGGTCCTCTGCACATTCAAGTATAGATCCAAACATCACTCAGTTCTGGTAAGTTTACACCATTCAAAGCCCAGTTGCTTTGAGCAAATAAAAGTGATGACATTCAGCACCACATTACTGAGTTTATTTCATCAACATCATGTTTATAACATTTATCACTCAAGGTGATACATCTACCTTCAGAGGAGATCTTGTGAAGGAAGTCTGGTAATGACCAATCAATTGCTAAGATCAGGAATAAGAGAAACAGCTCTGTAGCAGAGATTTGCATACCAAGTAGTTTGAGTGGTACCAGATTAATTGAATGTAACCAAGTTCCTTTTTTACTGACTTAACTGAGGGAGCAGCAAGGGTGCTCAGTGGTTAGCATCACTGCTTTACAGCACAAGGACCTGGGTTTGATTCAACCTTCAGGTGACTGTGTGTGGAGTTTGTACATTCTCCCCGTATCAGTGTGGATTTCCACTGGGTTCTCCTATTTCCTTCCACAGTCCAAAGATGTGCAGGTTAGGTGGATTGGCCATGCTAAATTGCCCATACTGTTTAGGGATATGCAGGTTAGGTGGGTTAGCTGTAGGAATGCAGCGTTACAAGGATGGGGTGGGTCTGGGTGGGATGCTGTTGGGAGGGTCAGTGTGGACTTGATGGGCTGAATGGCCTGCTTCCACACTGTAGGGATTCTATGCCCATAAATTGAAGCTAGTTTTTTGCATAAGATTGCTGGCCTTTATGAGGATTTACTGCAATTGATACCATCTTCATGAACAAATACATTTGCATCCAGGAATTTAAAATTGACAATTATTTAACCCAAACCCTGGTCCTAACCAGTGCACACCTGCAGAAACTCCCATATAGTTTTGAATGTAAATCTGAGAAAATGACGGTGGGCATCAATCATGAAACAGATAGATTTATAGACCGTGAAATGGAAAAACAAGCTTCCAGGGAGATCTGAACAGTCACAGTGCCTTGGGCTCCCAATTCTTGATGTTATAGACGGTCAAACAATATTAATGCAAATTGACATTGTTAATATAATGCATCGATTTGTCTGCATGCTCCACACATTCAATTCCCCCACTATTGGTGCATCTGTTACCAGAATGTAGGTAAATACAATTAAATAGCTTGTTATCACTTTGTCCTTTGCACTTGAGATTGTTGGTCCTTTCATGTCTCTGTTAGCCCTAAGGCCTGATAATCTTAGAGAGGAAAAGAAAACATTCTTTTTACAATGTCTGATGTGCTCCATGGATTTGCTTTATTTCACACACCATCTATTTCACAACCACTTTGCAGATATTCCACGCCATGACAACACTGCACACCTAAACGTCTTCTCCGTGCAGAACAGCAAAAAGAACCTCCACAGTGTTCGTTATTTCCCACTCAGGGATCAAACATACACAAATTACTCTCCCACAAAACAAATCAGCAACAAGTGTGGGCAAAGAATCGTACATTTATCTCTCTCCTATTTTAAGCAAAATGCTTCCTTCACTTAGAGACTACTCTCTTCACAAAAAAAGATGTTTTCTCCTTTGCTCAAATACTCTTTGTAGTTGCTTGATGTAACACTGTTACTGGATAGTTCCATTGTAGAGCAGAAAGTGGATAATAATTGGCCGTTTCATCTTTTCTGCAAACTCATTAGCCTCTGCTCATCACCAATCAAAGCATTTCTGTTGCTGAAAGCTCACTCTCATCAATTAGGTTTAATCCATAAATCTGTTGCAATTTCAAAACATACTTTCATACGCACAACCAAGGAAATGTCTAGATTTAATGACATGTTTGATAATTAATCATTTTAAGACATGAATTTTCCAAGATTGATGGTTAATTGATTGATTATAGGAAGGATCAATAATTGCTCTGCTAAGAATATTCAGTGTCTATGTTTTGGAGCTCACATTTGCAGTTACATTGGCTGTCAACTTTCTTCAATCTTTCTCCAAACTTTACAATTTTCAATGTATGTATAGTGATAATGTAACTTTAAAGCAGTAAATCCTTTTAGATACCATCTTCTTGGTTATAGTCTGTATGAGCAATCTTACATCCTACACCCAGAGAATAGAAACACTATATAAAAAAACACACACATACATTCACACACACACAATCACACTCGCACACACCTCTTTTAGCACAGTGATAGTGTCCCTACCTTTAAGTTAGGAGGCCTGGATTCAAGTCCCACCTGCTCCAAAGATGTGTCATTATATCTCACTCAGAAAATATTACCATTGAACTCCAACTGGAGTAAAAGTCAATGGAAGTACTTCCCAGATTTTAACCAAGGTAGGTTTTCATCTGTAATAACTGGTTCCTCAATTAGTATTAACTATCAAAAATTCATGAGTACTTTGGTGCTAAATTTTCACTTTTGGCCTCCTGATACTTAAGTATCCAGGAAAATGCATCCCCAAAGCAGTTCATTAGTCCCAATAGTCAGAGACCAGCAATTGTCAGTGGTTACTGCAGTGGTATCAACGGCACTAATGAGAAACTGTTCACAAGTTATCCAGGTTTATATCTTTAAGTTCTCACATCCTGATTGAACTCCAGAATGAACTATCTCATTGCCGTCCCACAGACAGTTCGGGATTGCATTGTGAAACTGAGGAAAGAAGGCTATTTTAAAACACCAAATGAAAAAAAGATGGCAAGTTCCTTGCAAACACAGGATGAAAACTCTATTATTATCACATTGCAATCAACTGAAAATCTAATCTTACAGAATGAGCACATCACAAAGATCACCAACAAAATGTTCCGTGTTTAAGATTGCACCCAAAATTAAAATAACTCCGGGATGTCAAATATTTGTTCAGTTTATATTTGAGTGTCCCATCCTACCCAGAAACATATATATCAATTGTACTTGGTAAAAGAAACTCAGGAAAGGGCAACATTTTAACTATTGCAGAGGAGATTCACCAGGATGTTGCCTGGATTGGAGTGATTCAGCTACAAGGACAGGCTGCACAGACTTGGTTTGTCTTCCTTGGAGCAGAAGAGACTGAGAGGGTAATGGTTGAGATGTACAATATTCTGAGGGGTATAGACAGGATAGATGGGGAGAAACTTTTCCCCTTAGTGCAATGGTCCTTAACAAGAGGGCACCATTTTAAGGTAAGGAGCCAGCAGTTCAGAAGAGATTTAAGGGTGATGGGAGTCTGGAACCCACTGTTTGAAAGGGTAGTAGATGCAGGACCCATCAAAACCTTTAAGAAGTACTTAGATGAGCACTTGAAATGCCATGGCATATAAGGCTACAGGTCAAGTGCTGGCAAATGGGGCTGAAATAGATGGATGTCTGATCACCAACAAGGATATGATGAGGCCAAAGTGCTGGAAACCCTCTATGACTATAATTATATACTGACTCTCAAACTGTGCATGTTCACTGTTGAACCACAATGTAACTAAAAAGTATCATCACTTGTGTTTGTCTGCTTGTCCAACTAAATTTCATTTGAAGATATTTCTCATAACTTCTAAAAGTTTTCCTTTTTTTTGTTTCTCCTGATGATATCATCACTAGTCCTCCAGAAAACAAAATAATTTTTTGCTAACTTCAGTGATTTAGTGAAGATACAATTCCCCTGCTTCATTCTAGTTTGGCCGTTACCTTCACTCTTTTTATCCTTTTCTCTCTGGCTTTATGATGTCATCTTTCCTGTTATCCTTCACAAATGCACCTTAAATCCTGTCCTTACTGTTCACTATTTCATCAATTGTTCTCACTTTTAGTGAGAGTGCTGCGCTGGAGTGATTATGACCAGTTTGCAATTACTGGAACGCTTTGGCTCTAAAGGATGGTGAACTTGTAATGAAGAGAGGCATGGAATTTGGTGTGGTTGTACCTTATCCAAACCCCATCTTCTTGTTTCCACTAGAATTAACTGCTGGATAGGGAGGCCAATGGTTTACCACCAACTGAGGCCCTCAATTAACTATTTAAGGAGTTGCACCACCACTGGGAGTAACCCAGCAGCAAGCAGATTTGTGACTTACCAAGCAGGTCAAGCTCTGTGAGCTGAGAGTTACCTCCTGGAGAGAGGGGAAGAGTTCTCCCATCAAAGGCAATTAATGCCTGATTGATGGACTGGTCATAGGGCGGTGCCTGCTGGATACAACTCCCTGCCCTTTCAGTTTTCAGAAGTGACAAGACCCACCACACCAGAGGATCATATAAATTCAGAACAGAGCAGAACACCAACACGTCGATTAGAGGTTGCACTGATGATGTTGCCTAGAAAGGGTAACGAAGCATCTGCACACCACAGAACGACCAGCTAGGCAAGCTAACAAACAACTGCATCCACAACCCGAGCTACAAATTTTTGCTAAGACCTTAACTCCCTTCCCTGCCTTCCAAACATCCTACTCACCCTCTCACTGTAACCACCAACCCAAGAAACCCCAGCAGTCATCCCCAGTCCATCTATTACTCTCTGAACAGCTCTCCAGACTCTGAACAGACTCTGGAGGACTCAGCTAGATTCTGTAGCCAGGGCTAGACATCCAATGGAGTAAGAGAGACAATGTTATTTGACAGTAAAGGAAGACAACACAGAAAGCAATCTCATTATTTACTGAGTGACAGGTAGACAGGCTAATTAGGGGGAAAAATTCCACATTCTCCAGTAGGATTAACTCAAAACGTTTGAGAGTTCTGTTACTGCATACAAAAAAAACATTCAGAAAGAAGAAGATACATCTCTTCAAGTGGGGAGGACAATGCTATATAGATTGGGGGCTGGTTAGCTTGCTTGGCAAGACAATTAGTTTGTGATGCAGAGTCACACTAACAGTGTGGCTTCAATTCCTGCATTAGCTGAGGTTACTGTGAAGGCTCTGCTTTCGAAATCTTGTCCTTCACCTGAGATGGGCACCCTCAGGTTAAACTCACCATCAATTGTCTCTCTGATGAGCAAACAGGACTATGATGACTTTACCTTTTACAATCTGACGGCAATCAATTATAGCATAGTTATTTGTTTTGCATCTTCATACACACACACATACACACAGTTACTCTTTTTTTCCAGAATAGTGGCAGAGCACTGGAAGGATTAACAGGCTGATTGCCAACCTGTTGAACTGCCTCATGAATGCTGCACTGAGGCTGGATAAGATCATTCAGTAGAGACACTTGGGAAAACCGATTCACTGTCTCGCCAATCTGCTCAATGCACTCTTGTGTAGTCAGCAACTCGACTCTACATTTCAGGTTTCAGCACTTCAACCCTCCATGAGGACATTTTCACAAGGAATTGAGGAGTCAACATCTGCCGTTGTATAACTTTGACTTGGTTCCCAATTCCCCTGGTACCAGCATAAGGAGCATCTTGTATGGCAGAGTGCTACCATGTCTGGTAGTCATTTCCAACTCTCAAGAAGGCACACGTTCGTTTTATAATTATTTAGTTAAACATTACAAATTAATTGCCTTGTGCATATTGCTTCAGCCAAACACGGTACTGGCAATCATAATAGCGAAACTATAATAAAATATATCCTGCTGTAAAGATAGGAGTATGTCATTTAATGGGATTTGCTTTTTTGCTCTAGTGCAGGGCACAAATTTCTAGCTTTATCTTCAATTTTGTCTCTCACTTTTCCATCTGGTCATTGAATTGCAATAAAGCTTTTTTTAAAAATTAAAATATTTCTTCCTGGAGTGTAGGCATCACTGACAGGGCCAGCATTTATTACCCATCTCTAATTGCCCTAAGGAGGCGATGGTGAGCTGCCTCCTAAAACGCTGCATTTCTTGTGGTGTAGGGGTAACCATAGTGCTGTTAGGGAGAGAGTTTCAGTGACACCAAAGGAATGGCAGTGTAGTTCCAAATTAGAACGGTGTCAACTAATCCTTTCAGAATCACAGGCACTTGGATCTGCAACAATTTCTGAAATGTCCTGTTTCTGTGCCTCCTTTTCTCTTGTCAAGTATTTGTTAACACTTACATGAAGGACAATATGGTTAGAAATATACAATTGTGTCCTTGAAATTTTTTTATGCCAAATGTTTCAATACAATAAATGCACTGTAATGCTTCACAAAGTGGTATTGATGGACAGGGCACTGTAGAACAAAGTGCATGCCAATTTTCAATACTGAAGCAGATTTTTCCATTCACCAGAATAGCAGAGCTTGCTGTTGCCATTCCTACAATGGCATATCATGGTCACTGCGATTGTCAGTCACTGACCAACTTCAATGATAATACTTTGGAATTACTTTCTCAAATTAACTTGATCTATTCCAAATAGTTGCACAAATTGCAGTTCTTAACCAGTCAGCAACAAAATGTTACCATCAGGTACCACCATGCCATACAAAGCAAGGCACATCACTATGCTTACTGTATCACAATAGCTTAGTGGTAAAATTACTACCTTACATACCTCTTAATTTTATATAGCCACATAATCTTGCATGGCAGAAATTGCAACCAAAGTATAACACAGATGTGGAACGGGATTATAGTAGATAGGTGCTTGATGCCTGGTGTGGGCACAATGGGCCGAAGGGTCTTTCCCATACTGTTAAACTTTCTGACCCAAAACTAACTGAGACAGTGAAAAGAGATTTAAAACTTGTATGTAGTCCATTAAAAGTCCCAAATCCCAATTTATTCTAAAAAATAACTGGTACTGTTTCTAAAAATAGAATATTAATTCTCCAAACTGAACACTTGCAATTTTTTTTTACAAAGCTGATTTGCTGGGTTGGTATTGGAATAATCTCACTTTAACTAATCACTTTTCTTTCGTGAAAGCTGCTGTCTCATACAAGCTTGAAGTGCCTCCATTTGAAGTGGAAATGTTAGTGCTCAATACACCAGGGAAAAATCACACTCAAACGGCTGAACCACTGAGTGATGAATTAATATTCAAAACACAGTAAAATCAGAATGCAAGTAATCAATTTTAAACATTCATCTAAAGGTTTGCCTGGACTTTATACCTCCAACCTGCCATTTTCTCCTCAAATTTAAATTACAATAAAATATTACATTTAATGGCATTCGGAAGCTACCCAATACAATCAGTCTTACCTTGGGTAATTTTCCCTAATTTTAGTTAAGTACTCAAGCTTCTCAATTCACCAGCACCTGCGCTGATCTGGTCCTTTGAGAGGTACGAGACAGTGTGATTTGAAATCTCTAATCTCAGATGAACAGTTACTGCACGTCTGTAGCACTCTGTCTCCGATTGGCCAGGGCTGTGATTCCTTTCCTTTTCATCTCTCATACCTTCGCTCTCCCCGTTCCTTCTCATTTCTTCCGAAATACTTCAGGGCAAAGTAAAGAACGATCACAGAAAGCAAAGGGCGCCTTTGCCCAAGAAATGTTAATTAATAAAAGTAAAATAAAGAGAGGCTTGCAGTCTAATTTGCAGCCCTGTTGAAAAATGGTAGCATTTGAGCTGTACTGTAAACTCATCAATTCTGGGCAGAAGGATTTTGCTAGTCAGGTGGAGTGAGAGCACACAGACGGAGAGATAGAAGCATTTTGCAAAAGGGCTGCTAATAAATTTCACACACTGTGCAAAACCGTTGCATCCACTAAACACTGTAACTCATTCATCAGAAAGCCACAATCCGCCACTAACTGTGTGCTTCAGCTCAAAGGATATTCTTTAGTGTCCTGATTGGGAACAGCTTAAGACAAATAGAAACCATTCGTTAAATTCCATTTAAACTGGTCAGGAGCAAGAAAATACGCAAGAAAAAAAAATCAGCAGCATCTGAACCAGAGAGCTGGGCATAATTTACACTCTCATCAGATAAAACAATTCCGATCAGCTTCATACAAAATTCATAGTGAAATCATCACCTTGTTCCACTTACTGTCTCCTTCAGTTTGAATGAAAAGTACTGGAAGACGAAATAACAGCTGTGATTCTACCTAAAACCATGGATACCCTAACTAAAGGTATAATTAACAGAGCATCTGTGCAGCACCTCCTACAGGCATCATTACATGTGCTATCACTGGTGGATGTGCAATGAACCATCTCGGACAACTGATGTGGGCCACATTACTTTGAAAACCAAGGCCAGCTCAGCAAACCACCACACGTTGTTGTCTGGCCTCGACGTTTTCTGGTAGCAGTTAGAAGTTGGGTCTTTTCCTCCCATTTCCTGTTCCAACAAATGCATCAGACAGATCTGTGCAGCTGACTTTGTATTGTTCAGTGACACATTCTTATCAGGAGAATCGCAGGATGAATAAAAGCCTGAGGCTGGGTAACTAATTAATTCATTCACATAATATAGGCATCACTGGTTGGGCTGGCTTTCATTGCCTTTAATAAGGTGGTTGCAAGCTGCCTTTTTAAACCACTGCAAGCCATGTGCTGTAGGTAGACCCACAGTGCTGCTGGGGGTAGAGTTCCAGATTGTGACCCAGCAACAGTGATATATTTCCAAGTCAGGACGGAGAGTGGCTTGAAGGGGAACTTGCATGTGGTGGTGTTCCCATGTATCTACTGCCCTTATCCTTATAGATGGAACTAATTGTGGGTTTGGAAGGTGCTGCCTGAGGATTTTTGGTGAATTTCTGCAGTGCATCTTGCAGATGGTACACACTGCTGCTGCTGAGCAACTTTGGAGGAGAGGATAAATATTTATGGATGTGATGCCAGTCATGCGTCTGCTTTGTCTTGCATGGTGTCAAGCTTCTTGAGTGTTGTTGGGGCTGCACCCATCCAGGTAAGTTGGTAGTATGCCATCACACTCCTGACTTGTGCCTTGTAGATGGTGGACAGGCTTTGAGGATTCAGGAGGTGAGTAACCTGCTCTATTATGTATGGCTAGTCCAATTTAGAGTCTGGGTAATGGTATCTGCAGTCTGGCCAGCTGAACCAGTGAAGGTAGATGGAGGCCAATCAGTCAGGATTCCTGTTCTCGATCAATGTCCTGTGACCATTGCTGGGAAGTGTTGTGTTCTAAATGACCTGACTTGGCTTTGAGGAAGGTCATGGGTAGATCAGTGCTGGCACTCAGGATCCAATCTTGTGGCACTTCTAACAGCAGGATTGGAAGTGGAGATGGGGGAGGATTGAAAAATCAGGATGGAGGGTGAAAGGAGGGAGAAGTGCTCGACTTCTCCCTGCTACTATTTTGCCATTGGAGGGGAAGATGGAGGATGAGCCTTCTAATCCGTGGCCAAAGGTCCTGTGGCCAATTAAAGCCTCTTCCTGGTACTGTTAGCTTTTACCAGTTTTGGACAGGTTCTCTGCCAGAGGAGGAGACTGCCAACTTCCATGTGGGCTTGGTGATGGGGTGGTGAGGATGGTTAATGGGCATGCTGAAGCCTTCAGAACAAAGGCATGGTGGCTCAGTGGTTAGCACTACTGTCTTCCAGTACTAGCAACCCTGGTTCAATTCCAGGCTTGGGTATATGCCTGTATGGAGTTTGCACATTCTTCCCACATCTGTATGGATTTCCTCTGGGTGCTTTGGTTTCATCCCACAGTCCAAAGATGTGTAGGTTAGTTGGATTGCCCATTATGTCCAGGGATGTGCAAGATAGATGGATTAGACATGGGAAATGCAGGGTTACAGAGATTGGGTGGGATGCTCTTTTTGGGCCAAATGGCCTGTTTCGACACTATACAGATTCTATGATTTTATGGCCTACATAACTGAATACTCACCTTCAGGACAGCCTGAAGCCGATAGAGCCGATAGAGAGACAGAAAATCCACTTGCAACACACTGGAAGCACCTAAGACATGGATACTCCCAACTTTCTGAATTACCATCATGACAATCAGCACTCCCACAGAATCCAATCCTCAGGGTACTTATGCTTCAACGTGAAGATTCGCAGAGCTGCTTGGAATGTAACCGTAACCAAAACTAGGATCTTCAGGACAGGGTGAAATTAATTGGATTTTCACTTTCATAATAATGAGTAGAAGACTCACTCAGAGGTCAGTCCATTAGATTCACTACCAGCCATTACCATCCCAAAAACTCCTTTTGATTTACAGCAACATAAAATTGTGGCTATTTCCTAAAAACTTGATGAATCTGCTGCTGGTCATTGTGCGGTAAATACTGTCCTTGGCTGGATCGAATTGACATAAGCATCTGGGGGGTATTTGACTGACTGACAATGGCAGTTGTTTGGGGTTAGCATTCAGGAGATCTCAAGTCCAGTGCTGAAAGAAAGATGCTCCACCTGTTCATGTAAAGGACACCACAGCGTTTCACTTATGGACTTCACTGAGGAACAACATAAGCATGACAAATACAGTGACAAGCTGCTCACTATGCTTTGTCATAGGAATACATTTTCCACTAACACATGCACAGAATGACAATACAATGCTCATGTACATAGGAAATGGAATCTTCTAGGATGATCCTCAGCATGAACAGTAGAATCATTTTGACCTAGTTTTCTAAGAAAAGCGTTTCTCAAAGGAATGGTATTAGTGACTCTACTCTTGTGGGCTGACCTGACCAATTAGAATGAGTAGTCACGTTACACAACCATTCCATGAACGGAGGGATTTCTAATTAAATAGAGCACAATATGGTCTTGAAACCATGCTTCATTTAAAAAGAAACATACTTTGTGAATTGACCAGCCAGAAACATCTAACTGATTTTTTTTCCAAAATGTTCTAAGGCCCCATAACAATGATTAAAATGATAGTCAAAGGTAGCTGTATATTTGCATCACTGCACTTTCCACGCACTGAAACTGCTGAAATGGAGGGAACCTGACAGCAAAGCTTCACCAGGGACAATCGCCTTGAAGGAATGAGAGTGAAGGCCATTCACACTCTTACTCATCAGAAAGGTATCTCAAACATTACTGGGAATAATCAGTTGAATGGAAATAAACCATTCTTTTGCCAATGGCTATAAAGCAGTTTCCCCTGACAAAATCTATTCATGTAAGATAGGCAACTTTACTCTGATAGCCATGAACATTTTGAATCACTGGGGGCAATTGGAGACAGTGAGAAAGGGGTGGGCATGTGGCAAGCCAGATAACCTGTTGTGTGTTTAAGTCCCTTTTTCCCCTTCACTCCAGAGACAAGCAAATGAGACAGTGAAAGGCAAATCAGTGAATGGTTTCTCTCTCTCTATCCATTCAATCTTTAAACTTTGAATCGTACCTGATTTTGACCGTCCACGTGTTGCAGGCAGAGGACTTTATTAAAAGAATTCAACCCAACAGCTGTGGTTCCAGAAGAAGAGATGGATTGTCCGCCCACATCTTTAAACTGCCACAATGTCAAACCCAGAAACACCATCGAGTTCAGCCTGAAGCCAGTCAAGTCACCAACTTCTCAAAGCCATATATCCTTTAACTCCACTGAGTTTTACATTATTTAATCTATCCTCCCACTCTGTAATCCATTTGTGTGTGTCTATATGTGTATTAAAGTCTGTGGGAGGGTGTGAAAGTTGGAGCGTTTTAATCAACTTCTTAGACCAGGTAAAGTACAAAAAATACTATTCCCTTTTCTTAAAAACTGAAGGAAGCTTGTCTGCTTGTGTCTTTTACAATCGTAGCATATAACCAGCTAAACACTTACTGAATTAACAAATATCTCCTTTAAACAAGAATAACCTGTTGCATTCAGATGAGGTCTAGGGAAAGAGAGGTACAATTCCCTCAGTCTCCAGCATGTAATAGCATGCTTCAGCAAAACCCACCTGGACTTGAATTGTTGAGGCTGGGGCAAACAAAAGGAATAGAGAGGAGTTCTGGGAAGACTGTCATCTGGGTCTCTCCATCTTCTGGGGAGGTTCTGCTCCAGAATGTGGGGAGCTGCAGTGAGATGACTTTTCCCAAGGATGCAAAGTAAAGAGAAATGAAAGGAAACAATGGTCAAAGTCATCATCAGGGATGGATGGGGTTCGGTTGTTAGACGTGGAGTTAAATGATGACCCACAGAGGCTCACATGGTTTAGATGTGCAGCTGGGAGGTTACTTTGAAATGTTATTATTTTTATCAGTAGTGTACAACACCATTTCTTTCAGCCTTATGTCCACCTGATTTCCTGAATGGTGTAGCTGCATTGAGTGTCATGGAACTACAACAGCAGGTCAGAGGCTCAGTATACCACAGCAAGTAACTCATCTCCTTATTCCCCAAAGCCTGTCCATCATCGACAAGGCACAAGTCAGGAGTGTGATGGAATACTCCCCACTTGCCTGGATGGGTGCAGCCCCAACAACACTCAAGAAGATCAACATCATCCAGGACAAAGCAGCCCACTTGATTGGTATCAACCCAACACCTTCAACATTCAATCCTTTTACCACTAAGGCACAATGACAGCATCTATAAGATATACTGCAGCAACTCTCAAAGGCTCCTTTAACAACACATTCCTAAGTGGTGACCTGTACCATTCTACTCTCAAGAAGGACAAAAGCAGCATATACATAGGAACGCTACCACCTGCAAGTTCTCCTTCAAGCCACTCACCATCCTGACTGAGAAATGCATCTCCATTCCTTTAGTGTTGTTGGGTCAAAATCCTAGAACTCGCTCCCTAACAGTATCTACCCACAGCCCAATGACTACAGCAGTTGGAGATGGCAACTCACCACCTCCTTCTCCAGGGCAATTAGGGATGGGACAGAAATCCTGGCTCAGCTACAAATCACACCAAAGATATTTAAAACAAAACTGGATCACCCAAGGGCTGCTTTGGCCACCAGACATGCTCGGAGCAGTCATTAAGTTGGTATATTTTTTAGAAATATAAAAAAACTGTGTCATGTAAGATGTGTGGTTCATTTATACATTACAATAATTTATTCTGGAGTTTTGGATTTTGAATTAGTGGCATGAGTTTTATGTATGAAAGAAAGGGCTTAATAATGAACTTAAGTATTTTTGTAGGCATGGTAATTTCTAAGGAAACACAGCAGTGGAGAGAGACTTCCTTGAGAGTAATAGGTCTGTGTTTTTCTTGTTTGCTTGTTAAAGCTCTTCCAAAGCAAATAGCTGGGCATTGGGCTTTCTGTTTAAAAGGTCAGAGACTAATTTTGTTATTTTTGTGACGAGGGCAAACACCCATTACTTTGATGAAAGACGTTTACTTTCAGCTTGGTAGTTTTTCAAAACTCTTGACTAAAGCTGGAAGCGTATACAATTGTTCCTGAGAAATGAAGGTAGTTCAGGACTTTTAAGAGGAAGGTTACTTCAGTATAAGAAGTAAAGTTTAAATGTTCCATGACAGAAGTGTTTGGTTAATAACCTGAAATGGTTACTTGAAGCTGACAAAGTCTAAGCTCTATTGTATGAAGGCTCTAGGAAGGGGCAACCAGATTCTCAAGGTGGGGCATTGAAACCACAATTGAATTTAGCCTGATAGATGTGACAGAGATGAATTCCAAGTACGACATTTCCTCTTCTCCAGTGTTTTGATGCTCTTCTCTGAATCCGATGGCTATGAAATCAAATATAGTTTGACCCTTCAGTAACAGCCCCAGAGCTCTGCTGCCCTTTCAGAGATACCTAATTTCAGATGAGCTGTTCAACCATGATCTAGTTTTCCTTCTAAGTTAATTGCATTGCAGCCCACAGTACTATTCAGTGAAGATAGTGGAGTTATCCCCAGTGTCCTAGTCAATTCCCAAATCAACATTACTGAAAGAGGTTATCTGACCTGCGATAGGCGCACTGACCTCTACATCGCCGAGGCCGGACGCCAACTCTCCGACACCTCCTCCTACCGCCCCCTTGATCATGACCCCACCCCTGAGCACCAAACCATCATCTCGCAAACCATCCACAACCTCATCACCTCAGGTGACCTCCCACCCACGGCCTCCAACCTCATCGTTCCCCA
>NC_063333.1:150175016-150196531 GCF_021869965.1 Rhincodon typus | reverse complement strand
CTGATTTTCTAAATGACCTCATCTTTATACACTCCCTGATGACACATCAATTTCTTATAATATGATTGGTTTCAGGTTGACAAAACCATCTTTGGTAAATTCAATTAGTTTTTGGTAGCTCAGATTCTGGTTCAAATTGATTGACTAAAATTCAAAACAGTTGTCTTACTTAAAAAAAATGCTGCTTGGCCTTTCAATATAATTTTTCAATTTTGGGTATGTTCTATAATGGAAACCTCCAGGTGCTGCTCACCGACATACATTTTTAAAAATCTCTAAGCACAGAAAAAACACCATCTTTTAAAGGGACAACATACTGCTTTCCCCCCCACAATCATTTTTACCAACAGATCTAACTTCCTGCTTTCCAATCCCTGCATACTCTCCACAACTTCGTAACATTCTGCATTGACATTCATCTTCCAGGTTTCTGTTCATTTGACCAACTTGTCAATGTTCCTCTGAAATCACTCAGCAACATCTTCAAAATTCACTATTCTCTCCAGCTCAGTATCATCTGCAGATTTAGAAATTTTACTTCAACAAACATCTTTAAATCATTTGTATAAATCAGAAAGAGCAAGGATCCCAACACTGATCTCTGGGGAAACACCACATTCAACTCATCTCCAGTCTGAGAAATGCCTATCTATACTTACTCTCTGCTTCCTACCTCGTAGCTAAATTCTAATCCATGCTGCCAAGGACCCATCAATCCCAAACATTTCTAATTTGCTGACATCAGGCACCATATCAAATGCTTTCTGAAAATCCAAATATACAACATCTATAGTGTTACTCTCATCCACTGCCTGTGTCACATTGTCAAATTTATCAGACCAGGACTTGCCCTTGGCAAAGCCATGTTGACTGTCTAATATCATCTTATTCTTTTTGTAATTATATATTTACCTTATCTCGTATCATGGCCTCCATCAGATGTCCCATTGTTGATGTCAAGCTGACCAGTCTGCAGTTTCCTGGCTTATCTTTTGTCTATTTCATAAATAACGGTGTCACATTGATGGAAGTTATGTACAGGCCTCCGAGCAGCAGTCAGGATGTGGGGCAGAAAATAAGTCAGGAGATAGAAAGGCATGTGAAAAAGGCAGACTTTAGCATTCAGGTAGGCTGGGAAAATCAGATCCTGAGAAAAGGTATTTGTGGAATGTCTATGAGATTTTTTTTTGAGCAGCTTGTGGTAGACCCCACTAGGGAAGCAGACTTGATTAGGGAGCTGAAGGTGAAGGACCTAGGGGTCGAATATAATAGAATTCACCCAGTAGTTTGAGAGGGAGAAACTGGAATCAGATGTAACAGTATTGCAATTGAGTAAAGGTTACAACAAAGACATGAGGGAGGAACTGGCCAGAGTTGATTGGGAGGGGAGCCTAGTAGGGAAGACGGTGGAGCAGCAATGGCAGGAGTTTCTGAGGGTGATTTGGGAGGCACAACAGAAATTCAGACCAAGGAAGAAGAAACTGACTAAGGGGAGGATGAGGCAACCATGGCTGACAAGGTTTGTCAGGGACAATATAAAAGCAAAAGAGAAATCATATAATGTGGTGAAAATTAGTGGGAAGCCAGAGGATTGGGAATCCTTTAAAAACCATCAGAGGATAAATTTAAAAAAAGCAATAAGGGGGCAAGAAGATAAAATGTGAAAGAAAAGTAGCTTGTAATATAAAAGAATATTGCAAGAGAATTTTTTTAGATACGTAAAAAGTGAAAGAGAGGCAGGAGTAGACATTGGACCACTCGAAAATGAGGCTGTAAAAGTAATAATGGGGAACAAAGAAATAGTGAGGAATTGAATTGGTTCTTTGCATCGGTCTTCACAATGAAAGACATGAGCTGCATACCAGAACTTCAAGAGAGTCAGGGTGCAGAGGTGAGTGTAGTGGCCATCACTAAGGAGAAAGTGCTGGGGAAGCTCAAAATGGGTAAATCACCCGGACCAGATGGACTACACCCAAGAGTTCTGAAAGAGATATCTGAAGAGGTTGTAGATGCATTGGTGGTGATCTTTCAAGAATCACTAGAGTCAGGGAGGGTCCCAGAGGACTGCAAATGGCTGATATAATTCCCTTGTTTAAGAAGAAGGGAGGTAGAAGATAGGAAACTATAGGTTGGTTAGCTTGACTTTGGGTCTTGGTAAGATTTTGCCATCTATTTTAGAGAGATTCGTTCTCTCTGAGAGTTTCTCTTCAGAAAAATCACACTCATGCCGTATGCTGTAGAATTGTCAACAGGCTCTTGGGGTTTCTGTCTGTGTGACATATATTGTAATCTATTAATTCTGAAGTTAATATTTAGACATACATTGTATCTTGTAAAAACGGACGTTCTGATCAAAAAAAGCTCTGTTTTTTTGGTGCCAATGCCCTACCTACAGATCATTATGGCTATCTATACTCACAGAAACTAATGTTGCTAAGGGGTGAGTACCAGGCTCCTTGGCCAAACTCTCTGTTCTTGAAAGTGGTTGTCCTTTTTGCATACAATTCATAGAATCCCTACAGTGTGGAAACTGGCCTTTCGGCCCAACAAGTCCACACCGACTCTCAGAGCATCCCACCCAGACCTATCCCCTGTTAAACCATCTAATCTACACATCCCTGAACACTATGGGCAATTTAGCATGGCCAATTCACCTAAGCTGCACACCTTTGGACTGTGGGAGGAAACCGGAGTACCTGGAGGAAACCCACGCAAACACGGGGAGAATGTGCAAACTCCACACAGACAGTTGCCCGAGGGTGGAATCGAACCCAGGTCCCTGGCACTTTGAGGCAGTGGTGCTAACCACTGAGCTTCAATGTCACGTTGTCCACGCCCAGTTTCTAATGTTACAGGAGATAATATAACCATTGCAACAACAGGTTAAACACCTTTTTGGAGGCAAACTCATACCATTGTTAGCAGAGTGGTTATCTATAAAAGCTTCCAATATTTTCGTGAGGAACTTTGTTGAAAGTGTTAATTGTTACAGTATAAAACATTATTGCTGATCAAAAAGATGAAGAAAAGAACAAGAAATGCTGGATACTTTACTGAAGTACAGGTTTTATCAT
This sequence comes from Rhincodon typus, assembly GCF_021869965.1. NCBI lineage: Eukaryota > Metazoa > Chordata > Chondrichthyes > Orectolobiformes > Rhincodontidae > Rhincodon > Rhincodon typus. Next base: position 150,193,457 of record NC_063333.1, on the reverse strand, counting down.
GGAACGTTGCTCAATTATGAGTCAATCAGTTCAGGTACCTTAGAACATTCATTCACATAAGTCACTCATTCTGATTGCTAGCAGCACAGGGGATTAAATTGCAGTTATTAGCAGTATTAAAGCATACTCTTACATAATGGAGTTTTGATAAGATTTCAATCCATTGCTGTCCAATTTAGTAAAAATGCAGTAATCCATCTAATATTAGAGGTGCTCTACAAGATAAATGATAATGATGTTTTCTCTGGTATCTCATTTAATGCTCAGTGGAGAAATAGAGTTTTGGAGTTCATGATCAGTTTGCTAAAGTACGTATTAACTCACAAGAAGATTAATGCTGCTGTTTTGTTACAGTTGCAGTATCATGACCTGATGGTACACATCAGACACCGGGATGAAAAGCATAGCTTCACAGGCAATAGTTATTCAAGCTACTAGTTACAGTCAGTAGAAGGAAGAAGAATTTAAAAAAAGACAAACACTTTATGCTGAGAGAAATTCTTGAAGTGTGAAAGTAAATTTGGCTTACAAAGAAAACTGTTAGCAATTTGACCCAGGAATCTGAATGAATCTAATTTTGAAAATGAACTCTTCCCCAATTCTTGGTTAATGGCACATCAGGATATGGGTGATACTGAGAAATGTGGTAGTATCACATAATAAGTCCAGGGGATCCATCGATGACAGAAAAAAGTCACTACATCCTTTTATTAAGTCTTAGTTGTCAAGGTGAGATTCTCACTGGGCAGTAGTGAATTGTCAAATGAAGGGATTTATTGTTTGTTCACAACCTTATTAACTACACATCTCACTTCATTAATATGCACTTTTCGATCCTATGACCATCCATGAGCAAATTAGACGCCAAGAATTCTCAACAGGAGGGTCAGAGCAGTTACCTGGTGACTTCAGCTCACCACTTGCTCTGAACAACTTCTATGTTGGACACTGGGCACCGAGATCTCAGGGCATACTCCATGGGCACCAGCCACTCAAACACCACATCCAGAGGCATTAGTACCTTGTCATGTGACATTCCCTAAGAACCGTCATGGCACATAGAGTCATAGAAACAGATCCTTCAGTTCAACTCATCCATGCCGAAGAGATATCCTAAATTAATCTAGTCCTATTTGCCAGTATTTAGCCCATATCCCTCTAAACCCTTCCTATTCATATACCCATCCAGATGCCTTTTAAATTTTGTAATTGTACCAGCTTCCACCACTTCCTCTGGCAGTTCATTCCATACAAGTATCATCCTTTGCGTGAAAAAGTTGCTGTTTAGGTCCCTTTTATTTATTTCCCCTCTCACCTTAAACTTATCCCCTCTAGGTGTGGACTCCCCTACCCTGGGAAAAAGACCTTGGATAGTCACCCTATCTATGCCTGTCATGATTTTATAAACCTCTATGAGGTCACCCTCACTGCCTTCGATGCTCCAGGGAAAATAGCCCCCAGTCTATTCAGCCTCTCCCTAGAGCTCAAATCCCCCAACCCTGGAACATACTTGTAAATCTCTTTTATAACCTTTTATAACATCTTTCCTATAGCAAGGAGATGAGAATTGAACACATTCCCACTCCACTTACAGGACACTCTGCCCTTCAATGCTGCTCCTCGGGCTGCCTCGGTAACCCTCACTGTAACGCTGCAGCAAGGACACTGTGTGCTCAGAGACACACCCCCCAGCTCAGGGATTACACCAGGCTGGATCTCCATGATCTTCCCTCAATATCAGAGCCCTCACTCACTCTGGGCCTACCTGGATGTATATTTATTTCAGATTTCTTACATCCACAGTATTTTGACTTTTAAATGCCAGGTCAGAAACTCAACCTTCCCAACTCTTCCATGAAAATCTGGCTCTGGAAATTTCTCTCAATCACAGACGCAGAAAATAGCTACAAAAAAAACACAGATGTGAAGACAGAATAACAACTTCCCCTGCCGAGGGATAAACATTTGAGTTTAATGTCAGGGTTCTTGCTGCTGAGAGTGCTATGATTGGTGCAACCCGGTTAATCAAAATAAGACCATGTGATATTGAAGCAGGAGTAGGCAGTTCATCCAACTGAGGTTGCTCTGCCATTCTGTGAGATCATGGCTGATCTGATAATCCTCAATTACATTTTCCTGCCTTTTCCCCCATAACTCTTGATTCCCCTCTTCCTGATTAAAAATCTGTCTGTCTCAGGCTTGAAGATACTGAATGACTCAACTTCAACAGCGCTCTGCAGTAAATAATTCACCACCATCAGAAGAGAAATTCTTCCTCATGTCTTCCTAAAATGTGCGACCCCCAATTCTGAGAATGTACTTTCTGGTCCTAGATTCTCCCAAAAAAGGAAACAATTTTTCTGCACCTACCTTTTCAATTCCCCTAAGAACCTTATAGGTTTGAATAAGACAATCGCTCATTTATATTAAGTCCAATGCGTACAGGCACAATCTACTCAACCTCTCCTCATAAGACAGTCTGCCCACACCCAAGATCAGTCGAGTGAACCTTATCTGGATTATCTCCAACATCAGTATATCTTTCCTTAGTTAAGGGGCCTAAAGCTGTTCACAGTATTCCAGTTGTGTCTGATTAGTACCTTGTATAGTTCAGTGAAGCCTCAGGGACAGGTGAAAATCACTGTCAAATAAAAGCTTCTAAAACAGATCCAATAAACAAAAATCATAACACATATGCTACGAATTCTGGCATACGGAGTCTGCAAGCATTTGCTTTGGAGGGAGACCCACACCAATGGGCATGTGAATGAGGAACAGGCTACAGCTTCGATCCTGCTCTACCATTTAATAAACTCTTAGATGATCTGATTACTCCACATTCTGGCAGCCCCCAATAATCTTTCAGCTCCAGGTTGTCCCATTGGACCTGTTGACCTACTTTTTTTAACACCATATTAAAAAATGCAGGTGTTATTCAGTCTCCAGGCCGCAGAATCCCATTAGATTAATCTCACCAGAAAGATCGAGAATTGATGTGGAGGTGCCAGAAGTCACACGACACCGACAGGTTAATTGAAATCATAAATTTTTGGAGCGCAGTCCCTTCATCAGGTACAGTGAGAGAGAACAGCACACAGAGACAGAATTTATAGACAGAGATCAAGGGCTGAGAGATCATAAAATCATGCAACTGGGTGTATGTGGAGTGTCAGATGATAAGTCTCTGCAGGTGACCAAGAGTGTTAGACGGTGTGAGTAAAATGTCAACAGCTGAATAACCAGTGATGGGATGGCCTATAATCCGATTAAATGAGGCAGAAATAATTACAAAAACATAAAAATAAGGTAGTGCTGGAGACAAACTAAACGACTGGGATTACATGATAGGTACAAGAGTCACATGTCGAGGGTCTAACCAAAGTAACAAGTAATCCAAAACTGTACAAACCAATTAAGATAGAGAGATCATAACAATTTATCAGGGTGATGCTGTCAAAACAGGACTGTAAGGAAGGTTTAACAGATACAGAACGGTATGGTGGGGTCACACATAGCGCGACATGACCCCAAGTTTACGGTTCAGACTGTCTCATAGGCACGGAACTTGGCGATCGGTCTCTGCTCAGTGATTCTGCATTGTTGTATATCTTGGAGCCCACCTTGGAGGATGCTTACCTGAATATCCTTGACAGCATTGGCCCAGTCACATGCGCATCTGCCATGTACGTGGTGGGTGGTGTTCCGACGTGTGATGGTAGTGTCCATGTCAATGATCTGACATGTCTTGCAGAGATTACCATAACAGATAGTATAGTGTTGTGGTCGACGTTGTACCGAACGTTGTGTAGTTTGCTGTGAACAATGGTCTGTGTAAGGTTTGGCGGTTGTTTGAAGGTGAGAAGTGGAGGTGTAGGGAAGATTGTGGTGAGGTGCTTATCATCATCGATATTGTGTTGAAGGTTGCGAAGAACATGGCGTAGTGTCTCTGCTCCCGGGAAGTACTGGGTGCTGCACTTCCCCAGCTTCCAACTTAAGCACATTAAAGAAGCAATCCCTGATGGATAAGCCCTGCACATACACAGGATCTGCTGAAATGAAGAAGTATGTTACGAACACCTGAAGGTGTTGAAGGACACCCTCATGAGAACAGGATACGATGTTCAACTCATCAATCATCAGTTCCGATGCGCCACAGCGAAAAACTGTAATGACCCCCTCAGAAGACAGACACAGGATACAACCAATAGAGTACCCTTCATTGCCCAGTAATTTCCAAGAGTGGAAAAGCTACGCCATATTCTTTGCAGCTTTCAACATATCATCGGTGACGATGAGCACTTCACCACAATCTTCCCTATGTCTCCACTACTTTCCTTAAAACAAGTGCCAAACCTAAAACAGACCACTGTTTGCAGCAAACTACCCAGGCTTCAGGACAGCATCGACCACAACACTATACAACCCTGTTATGGTAACCTCTACAAGACAAGTCAAAGCATCGACATGGACACTATCATCACACGTGGGAACACCACCCAACACGTACACGGTAGATACTCATGTGACTCGGCCAATGTTGTCTATCTCATATACTGCAGGCAAGGATGCCCTAAGGCAAGTTATATTGGTGAGATCATGCAGACGCTACGACAGATAAATGGACACTGCACAACAATCACCCAACAGGAATGTTCCCTCCCGGTGGGGGAGCACTTCAGTGGTCAAGGACATTCAGTCTTTGATCTTCGGGTAAGCATCCTCCAAGGCGGACTTTGAGATACACAACAACGTAGAATCACCGAGCAGAGACTGATAGCCATGTTCCGTACCCATGAAGACAGCCTCAACCATGATGTTAGGTTCATGTCACGTTACGTACGACCCCAGCACACTGTTCTGTATCTGTAAAACCTTCCTTACTGTCCTGTTTTGACACCAGCACCTTGATAAATTGTTATGATCTCTCTACCTTAATTAGTTTGTACAGGTTTGGACTACTTGTTACTTTGGTTAGACCCTCAGCATGTGACTCTTATACCTATCATGTTATTCCAGCCATATGGTTTGTCTCCAGCATCACCTTATGTCTGATTTTTTGTATTTATCTCTCTTCCTCATTCAGTTGGATTATAGGCCACCCCTTTGCTGGTTATTCAGCTGTTGACACTTTTACTCACACCTTCTAACACTCTTGGTCACCTGCAGAGACTTATTATCTGGCACTCCACACACACCAGTTGTATAATCCTTTGGTCTCTCAGTCTTGATGTCTTCCTGCCTATAAACTCTGTCTGTGTGCTCTTCTGCACCTGACAAAGGGTCTGCTATATGAAAGCTTGTGATTTCAAATCAACCTGTTGGACTATAACCTGGTGTCATGTGAATTCTGATTGAGAATTGTGAAGGAAATGCCTTTCTTATAAATACAAGGTTCATAGTACACTTTCATCATCGATATAATGATCCAGCAACAAAAGTGAATGTGAGGGATCACAGAAAGCCCACATTACATCCCATCTCACAACATTGGCATTTTAAGTTGCTAAAATATGTAAATTTTTTGTATAATCATTTGAGTATTTTATCAGTCCATTACGTGACTGGATTAAAATGTGCAAATAAGAAGTACTATGGTATTTAAGTCATATTAAAAATTTAAACTCAATCAATGTATATTAATGAGGCAATTAACAGATTAATGTGCCATCACATCCAGTTATGTCTAATATCTTACAAATGGCTAGAAAATTTACTTTCAAAAGTACAGGTACAAGGTTTAAATGCTTATCTGATGAAAATTAGGTTTTCATATTTAATTCAGTATAACCTCAATATGATGGCATTTGCATATTAATTAAATGCAGGCTTGTTTTCTAACTGAGCACTTTGCGAACATTTGCATCGAATGGCTACAAACATATCAATCATGATGAGGGTTAATGAGTAATATTTTGTTACACTTGCATTGGCTTTTGTGACACTGATGTTCACTGCAGGGCACATTGTTTTCGCTAACTCTAAATGGCCTCGCTATTTGCAATCAGTGGTGAATGGGCAGCATCGCTATTTATTAGAATTAATCTTAAACTTTTTCTGGGATCTTATATTAGAACTTGATGCATTGTTAGGACCAAAAACTGGTCAGTGTCCACTACAGAGAACCGGAGTGAACAGGACAAGCACAGTTTGGAAGAATGGTCATACCAGACTCAAACCATTAACTTGGTTTCTCTCTGCACTTGTGCTACCAGACCTGCTGAGCTTCTCCAGCAGTTCCTATTTGTATTTCAAGCAATGGCAGATCTCCTTAATTGATTCAATTGCACAATCCTTTCTGCAATAGGTTGGTCCTGATGTTGACTGAAGAAAGCCTCATGGAGATGGACTGTTGGCTGGCCATTGGGATGTTGGTGAGTAAAACTCCTCAGCATTTATTTTTAAATAGAAAAGGTGACCTGATTGACAGAATTATCTCCCAGTTGGGCAGGAAGGAGAGTTCACATCCAGAGTGAGACACAGCCCAAGTGAGCATAGTGCTCGGGGAATTTGGAGGCAGTGTAGGAATAGAACTAGATAAACTGAAGCCCAGGATCAGGGGCTCAGAACAAAAGAAAAAATGACATGTCAGGAAAACCAAAAGTTCATTGGTTGGTAATAGCTGCTAATTCAGTAATTATAGGCTTTGTTCAGATTGAAGATAAATAGGGGAAATATTTACAGATTGCAAATGAAAAGACCAGCAGGAAATTTTTAAAAATCAAATGAAGAACTAAGTAAAGAAACTAGAGATGCCTGGCCAGGCAATGTGTTGTATGAGGTGAGGGACCCCATTCTCATTCAGAGTGGCCACATTTGTAATGAGTGTTGGTCATTTGAGGAATTTTGTCTCAGAGTTGATGAGCTGGAGTCTGAGCTTTGAACACTGCAATACATCGGGGGTGGGGGGGGGGGTAGTTACCTGGAGGCAGCCACACTCCTTAGATTAACTACCTCGAATTCAGTCGGTGGTCAAGGTGTGATTATGAATGAGGCAAGTAGAGGATCCAGGAGGTAGTGCTGAGGGAGACTCAGCCCTTGAGCTTATTTAACAAGTTTGAGATTCTTGGTCCCTGTGTGAATTGAAGTGGAGGCTGTTGGGAGGATGAACAAACTGACCATGGAATGAGGAGCCATTCAAGAGGGGAGAAAAATGAGAAATGTCATTGTAATGGTGGATAGTACAGTTAGGGGAATAGACACAGCCCTCTGTAGCCAGCATTGAGAATTCTGAAGGCTGTGTTGCCTGTCTGGTGCCCTGCCAGGTTCAGGATATCTCATCTGGCTGCAGAGGAACTTGGAGTAGGAGTGGAAAGATCCAGTTGTTGTGGTCCATGTAAGTACCAATAATATAGGTAGAAAGAGGCAGGAGGTTCTGTTGAGGGAATATGAGCATCTAGGGTCTAACTTAAAAAGCAGAGGGGAAGAGGTAATAATCTCTAAATTACTACCTCAACTATGAACAAATTAGCACAGGGTCAACAAGATTAAAGAAGTAAATGTGTGGTTCGGAGATTTGTGTGGTAGAAACGGGTTTGAAGTCATGGAACATAGACACCAGTTTTGGTGGGAGCTCCACCCGAATAATGAAGACAAATTAGTGGACTATATACCAGATGGTTATTGGATCAGCTGGTGGTAGAGTCCACTAGGGAACAGGTAATTCTGGATTTAGTGATGTGCAAGGAGGCAGACATGATAGGGAGTTGAAGGTGAACGAACCCCTAGGGGGCAGTGACCGTAATAAGATAGAATTCATCCTGTAGTTTGACAGTGGCAAACTGGAATCAGATGTGACAGTATTATAATTGAGTAAGGGCAACTAAAAAGACATGAGTGTGGTAAGGGAAGCCTAACAGATGTGATGATACTATGGCTTTAAGAGGTATATTTTGTCCTTCTTTTTTGTCAATGAAGAGAGGATGAGACAGAGGTAATGATTGGTCTGTCCCAAGCGCATAAAGTAAACAGCTTGTGAGGCCATAGGTTCTTTTCTAAAGTTGGAACAATAGAAGCAGCATGAATTGGTGGAGTCAGGCTTCCACAGAGCCAGTGTTTGAGTTTAGTTTTCAGTAACTGTTGGGGTTTTGAAGCTGCCATACACCTTTTCCTGCTACAGAAATACACTTGGGGGTGGCACAGTGGCTCACTGGCTCACTGGTTAGCACTGTTGCCTCACAGTGCCAGGGACCTGGGTTCAATTCCACCCTTAGGTGACTGTCTGTTTAGTGTTTGCACATTCTCCCTGTACCTACATGGGTTTCCTCCAGTTTCATCCCACAGTCCAAGGATGTGCAGGGTAGGTGGATTGGCCATACTAAATTGCCCATTGTGTGCAGGGATGTGTAGATCAGGTGTGTTATAGGGGGCTGGGTCTGAGAGGGATGTTCTGAGGGTCAGTGTGGACTAGTTGGGCTGAAGGGCCTGTTTCCACACAGTACAGATTCTATGATTCTCTCTCTCTCTCTGCCAAAATTTTCTCTTAATGTTCTTTTCCTCCGGCTGGAAAAACATTGCATGTGAGAAAATCTGTTTTACTGAATTTGCCTCTGCCAAGGGTGTGTTTATGGGATGATACTATATTGGAGCAGTTGATGTTTAATAGTTAAATAACTTATTGTTCTGTTAAGTTTTCCAATGGAGTTAAAGTTATACCATTTCTTCTTTCTTTTGTTTGTATTTTAACAGCAGGGGTAAGAATAAAGTGTGTTTTGCTTAAAGCCGAGCAGTGTAACTAATTGAATTACATCTGGAACACAGCACCTTACACTTGTCTTCTACTAAGATAAAAGTTAGAGTCTAGGCTATCTCCATGATATATTTGAGAGGAGTTTGGTTTGGTCCATATCACAGGGAATACAGTGGAGCAACAATGGCAGGGTTTTCCAGGGGTAGTTTGGGAGGCAAAACAAAAATTCATCTCAAGGAAGAAGAAACATACTAAGGGGAGGACAAGGCGATCATGGCTGAGAAGGGTTGTCTGGGACAGCATAAAAACAAAATTAAAAAAGTATGTGATATGGAAAAGATTAGTGGGAAGCCAAAGGTTTGGAAATCCTTTAAAAACCAACAGAAGAAAGCTAAAACAAAGGGAGGAGAAGATAACATATGAAGATATGCTGGCTAGTATTATATAAGAAGATTGCATGAGTGTTGTTTTAGATATATAGGAGGTAAGAAATTGGCAAAAGTGGACATTGGACCGCTGCAAAATAAGGCTGGAGAAGTAGTAATGGAGAACAAAGAAATGGTGAAGGAACTGAGTAGGTATTTTGCATCAGTTTTCACAGTGGAAGACACCAGCAGCATACCAGAATTTCATGAGAGTCAGGGAGCAAACGTAAGTGGCCATCACGAAGGAGAATGTGCTGGGCGAGCTGAAAGGTCTGAAGGTGGATAAATCACCCAGACCAGATGGACTATGCTGAAGATATTATGGAGGCATTGGTGGTGATCTTTCAGCAATCACTAGAGTCAGGAAGGGTCCCAGTGGACTGGAAAATGTCTAATGTAACACCACTGTTTAGAAACAGAGGGGGGCAGAAACAGGAAATTATAGTCTATTTAGGCTAACCTCAGTCATTGGGAAGATTTTAGATTCCATTACTAATGTTGAAATTGCAGAGTTCTTGGAAATGCACGGTAAAATAAGGCTGAATCAGCATGGCTTTGTCAAAGAGAAAGTCATGCCTGAAAAAAAAAGGACAGCCACAGAATGTGATATATTTAGATTCTCAGAATGCCTTCAACAAGGTCCCATACAAGAGGCTGGCTGCATTAGATGAATCCATTATGTAAGGGGCACGGTATTGCAAAAGATTACTCACTGTCAGAAGGCAGAGACCAGGGATAAAAGGCTCTTTTTGAGGATGGCAGCTAGTAGCTGGTAGAATTCTGCGGGATTCATTGTTGGGACCACAGTTCAGGATTCTCTTATGGTTAACAAGCAGGTTCAGTTGGCAGTTAGGAAAACAAATGCAATGCTCACATTCATTTCAAGAGGGCTAGGATACAGGAGCAAGGATGTACTACTGAGACTGTAAAAGGCTCTGATCTGAACACATTTAGAAGAATAAAAGCAGTTTTGGGCCCCGTATCTAAGGAATTTAGAAGGATGAGGAGGGAACTGATTGAAATTTACAGAATACTGAAAGCCTGGATATAGTGAATGTGGGGAAAATGTTTCCACATGTAAGAGAGTCTTGAACCCAAGGGTACAGCCTCAAAGTGAAGGGATAACCCTTTAGAACTGAGATGAGGAAGAATTTCTTCAACCAGAAGGTGGTGACTCAGTGGAACTCCTTTTTGCAGAAGGCTGTAGAGGCCAAGTCATTGAATGTATTTAATGTAGAGATAGATAGGTTCTTGATTCGTAAGGTGATCAAGTGTTAAGGGGAGAAGTCAGGAGAATGGAGTTGAGTAACATATCAGTCTGATCGAATGTTGGAGCAGATTTGATGGACCAAATGACCTAATTCTGCTCCTTTATCTTATGGTCCTCTGGTCTTCTGGAGGAGTTTGTAGCTCCAGGAGCAGATAGGGAGACAGGAGCTGCATTAAACAGGATTGCAGGGATTTACATTTTGGGGGAATCTGATCCTGAATCCTTATAAATGCCCATTGGAGTGAGGAACTGAGGGTAAAGGGATTTGATGTCCAGAATACATTAGTTTGAGGGAAGAAGGGATCATAGAAAACATATCTGCTCTTCTTGACTCATGAGCTGTGCTGTGAAAGCATTTTCCCTTTCTCTAAAACAGGCCATTATAATTGGCCAAATCTTCATCAAATTATAATGGTGAGGCAGAGAAACTTGAGGTAAATTCACTTCCAGTGTTGCTCTTGCTGGTATCATAGAACATAGAACATAGAACATTACAGCGCAGCACAGGCCCTTCGGCCCTCGATGTTGCGCCGACCTGTGAAACCAATCTGAAGCCCATCTAACCTAAACTATTCCATTATCATCCATATGTTTATCCAATGACCATCAGCCGAAGCTAGAATAACAACTGTGGGAGGATGCCAATATAAAGACTTCGACATAGCTGGGCTTAATCTTGATGAACAGGAGAGAGGGGTATTACCTCTTTATTAGCTAATTACATTTCATCAGAAATACATGATGGTCTCTTATAAGACATCAGGCTCAACCTGTAAGCTCACATTAAAGCATTTTCAGTCATAGTAATAATCAGAAATCCTGGTTAGTTGCTCCCAGGAACAGATCTTTCTATTCTGCTGGTGGACTTTAGAGATAGATAGGGTCATAAAGCCATAGGGCACAGAAACAGACCCTTCAGTCCAACTCATCCATGCCGACCAGGTATCCTAAATAAATCTAGTCCCATTTGTCAGTAATTGGTCCATATCCCTTAAAACCCTTCCTGGTCATATACCCATCCAGATGCCATTTAAATGCTGTAATTGTACCAGCCTCCGCCACTTCCTCTGGCAGCTCATTCCATACACGCACTGCCCTCCGTGTGAAAAAGTTACCCCTTAGGTCGCTTTTAAATCTTTCCCCCTCACCTTAAACTTATGTCCTCTAGTTTTGGATTCCCCCACCTTAGGAAAAAAAACCTTGGCTTTTCATCTTATCCACCCTCTCCAGATTTTATAAACTACTACAAGGTCCCCCCTCAGCGTTCGACACTCCAGGGAAAATAGCCCCAGCCTGTTCAGCCTCTCCCTGTAGCTCAAACTCTCCAGTCCCAGCAACATTGATGTAACTTTTTTCTGCACCCTCTCAAGTTTAACAACATCCTTCCTGTAGAAGGGCAAACAGAATTGAATGCAGAATTCTAAAAGTGATCTAACCAAAGTCCTGTACAGCCGCAACGTGATGTCCCAACTTCTAAACTCAATATTCTGACCAATAAAGGCAAGTGTACCAAACACCTTCTTCACCACCCTGTCTATCTGCTTCACCATTTTCAAGAGACTATGTACCTGCACACCTAGGTCTCTTGTTCAGCAACACTCCCCAGGGCCCTACCATTCACTTCATAGGTCCTGATCTGGTTTGCCTTACCAAAATGCAACATCTCATGTTTATCTAAATTAAGTTTCATCGACCAGTCCTCCGTCATTGGCCCATCTAATCAAGATCCCATTGTATTCTGAGATAATCTCCTTCACTATTCATCATGACACTTATTTTGGTGTAATCTGCAAATTTACTAAACTTGCCTCCTCCATTCACATCCAAATCATTTACATAAATAACATAAAGCAGGTGACTCAGCACCAATCCTTGCAACACACCACTGGTCACAGGCCTCCAGTCTGAGAAACAATCCTCCATCACTACCCTCTGTCTGCTATCTTCAGGCCAATTTTTATCCAATTGGCCTGCTCCTCCTGGATCCCATGCAAACTAACCTTACTAGCCAGTCTACTGTGTGGAACCTGGTCTAATGTTTTGCTGAAGTCCATATAGACAATGTCTACCGCTCTGTCTTCATCAATCTTCTTAGTCGGACCATTGTCACATTGACACGATATAATTGGTTGGTTTCCGTACTTGGGCCCCAGCTGTTCACAACATCGATCAATGATTTGGAGATGGGGACCAAGTGTAGTTTCACTAAATTTGTGAATGATGATGTGAAGTGACTTCAGGAGAATTTGGACAGGTTTAATTAGTGGCAAAAACATGGTGGATGGAATATGGTGTGGAAAAAAATGTTATCTGCTTTGGTAGGAGAAACAGATGTTGGTATAAAATTGTCCTTTGAATGAATGAAATGTCTGTTCATTAGAATCACAAAGATTCATTTCTCAATCTGTGGGATGTCAGCAATATTCAATGCAAAGTAATTATTTAAATTCCATGGAAATGTAACATAAATGCAAAAAAAAATATTTTATTTAACAAAATGCTATCTTGAAACCAACTGATGCATTTTAAATTATGATATAAATTTTATTTGATGTTTCATGTTGTGAAATCTCTGGAAGCTGATATTGAATCTCACTGGGACCCAAATGACACCCTGTGTTGCTCTCAGGCTGCAGTTTAAAAAGGAATTAACTGACCTCAGAAAATCAGGTCATTTTTGATTAAATTAATCCAGGAAATAAATTTAAACATGTGAAATTAAAATTTGGAACAAAGGTATTGGAAAAGATAAAATTGTTCAGAGGATAATAAATGATTTGAATAATCCACAACAGATTATGTTTATCAAGGCAAAGCTTTGAAAATTGTCAGCAATAAATTTGGATGTTAGAATGGCAGAATTATAGAACTGGAGAGATTGCATCTGATTGTAATGTGACCACCATTTTCCTAATTTTGTTTGTGATGTTCTGTACATAGAAAAGATAAATGCACAGGCCTTTTCTGCACAACATTTATTACCATTCGTGTGTGAATCACTTTGTGACTCTTTTGATCTGACAAAAAAATTTTTAAAAAATCAATGCTGCACTTATATATCCTGTCATTTTATTAATAGACCTCCATTGCAAGATTCCCACAAAGAAACTTTATCTAAACACACAAAGCTTCTTGTCAGATTATACACTGAGCTAAAATGAGTTATGGTAATTTTGAGAATGGAGTAGAATATTATTGCTTCAAACACCAATCTAGCCTGATCATTGTTAACCTGTTTGAAAGTTAAATACAGTGAACATACATTTTCAGATTCTTGTCTGTTGGCTCAACTCCGTCTGACAGGAAAATTTGTACAATGATAAAGTTATATCAAAATAATGTTGTACAATTATATATAATAATATTTCAACAAAAGACAGGTGTTAAATCCATCAATGTTCCTAAAGCTGTTCATTAATAATCACTTTTCAGAGAATGCTTGAGCATGGTTCCTTTTCTATTAAACAATAATGTGAACTTATGTTGGCTCTTGGTAACAAGTTTTCAATGCTTATGCATCTCTTAGTAAACATTACTATCCACCATCCTCAAGTCTGAAAATAACAACTATTTTCTTCTGATATTCCTACATTTACCACAACTCAGAGTTTCTGCTCTGAGGCCAAGTTTTAGTCCAATTAGACACAGGCTCTCCTATTCCTTGATCCTCAGTTTTGTTAACCACCTCTTTGTATGGCATTTTGTCAAATCTTTCTTAATATCCTGATAAATAACTTTCACTGCATTCTCTTCATTTACTTTCTCTGTTATTTGGATAACAAGTAAATTCAATTGATTAAACATGATCTACTATTTACAACTCCATGTCGCCTGTGCTGGATTAATTCAAATCTCTTCAAGTACATTTTTTTTTTATTTCCCTCTGTTTATGGCTTTTGGAATAGAGCACAGAAACTCTATTCAGTCTAACTTGTCTATACCAACCAGTAACTTAAATTGACCTAGTTCCATTTGCCTGTAATAACAAGGTGTAGAGTTGGATGAACACAGCAGGCCAAGCCGCATCAGAGGAGCAGGAAAGCTGATGTTTTGGGTCTGGATCCTTCTTCAGAAATGGGGGAGGGGAAGGAGATTCTGAAATAAATAGAGAGAGGGGGGAGGCGGATAGAAGATGGATAGAGGAGAAGATAGGTGGAGCAGAGATGGAAAGGTCAAAGAGGCGGGGATAGAGCCAGTAAAGGTGAGTGTAGGTGGGGAGTTAGGATGGGGATTGGTCAGTCCAGGGAAGATGGACAGGTCAAGGAGGTGGGGATGAAGCTGGTAGGTAGGAGGTGGGGGTGGGGTTGAGGTGGGAGGAGGGGATAGGTGGGAGGAAATACAGGTTAGGGAGGTGGGGATGAGCTGGGCTGGTTTTGGGATGCGGTCGGGGGGAGGGGAGATTTTGAAGCTTGTGAAGTCCACATTGATACCATTGGACTGCAGGGTTCCCAAGCGGAATATGAGGTGCTGTTCCTGCAACCTTCAGGTGGCATCATTGTGGCACTGGAGGAGGCCCAAGATGGACATGTTGTCCAAGGAGTGGGAGGGGGAGTTGAAGTGGTTCGCGAATGGGAGGTGCAGTCGTTTGTCGTGAACGAGCGTAGGTGTTCCACAAAGCAGTCTCCAAGCCTCCGCTTAGTTTCCCCAATGTCGAGGAGGCCACATCGGGAACAGCGGATACAGTATGCCACATTAGCAGATGCGCAGGTGAACATCTTTTTGATGTAGAAGGTTTTCTTGGGGCCTGAGATGGGGGTGTATACGGGCATTTCTCAGGCTGGAGATGATTTGAATGTGGTGTTTCCCCAGAGATCAGTGTTGGGATCCTTGCTCTTTCTGATTTATACAAGTGATTTTGAGATGGATGTTGGGGGCAAAATTTCTAAATCTGCAGATGATACTAAGCTAGAGAGAATAGTGAATTGTGAGGATGATGCTGAGCGACTTCAGAGGGACATTGACAAGTTGGTCAAATGGGCAGACATCTGGAAGATGAATGTCAATGCAGAGAAATGTGAGGTTATGCATTTTGGTAGAAGAAATACAGAGAGACAATACAGGCTGAATGGTACAACTGTGAGGGAGTACAGGAGCAGAGGGGCCTCGGGGTTCATGTACATGATTCTCTGAAGGTGGCCAGGCAAGCTGAAACAGTTGTTAAGAAGGCTTATACAATCCTTGGGTTGATAAATAGAGGCTTAGAGTATAAAAACAAGGAAGTAATGCTACATCTCTACAAATCATTGGTCAGACAACATTTGGAACATTGTGTTCAGTTCTGGGCACCTTATTTAAGGAAGGATGTTAAAAGCCTTGGAGACAGTTCAAAGGAGATTTACTGGAATGTTAC
This sequence comes from Rhincodon typus, assembly GCF_021869965.1. NCBI lineage: Eukaryota > Metazoa > Chordata > Chondrichthyes > Orectolobiformes > Rhincodontidae > Rhincodon > Rhincodon typus. The sequence continues at coordinate 150,177,726 of NC_063333.1, read as the reverse complement.
CAGGAATGAGGGATTTTAGATACATGGAAAGATTGGAGAAATTGGGCTTATTCTCCTTGGAGCAGAGAAGATTAAGAGGTGACCTTATGGAGGTGTTCAAAATGATGAACAATTTTGACAGAATAAAGAAGGATATTCTATTTCCAATGGTTTGTATGTCAGTAACTAGGGGGTCACAATTTCAAGACGGTCAGCAAGAGAGCTCGGAGTGAGATGAGGAGAACCCTCTTTACTCAGAGAGTTGTTAGGATTCGGAATGTGCTGCCTAGGAGAGTGGTGGAGGAGGATTCCATAGGAGGTTTCAGAAGAGAGCTGGATGGATATCTGAAAGTGATGGAGTTAGAGGCCAGCGGAGATAGGGCTGGAGAATGGGAGCAGCTGGGTAGCTCTTTCAGGAGCCAGTCCAGTCATGATGGGTCAAATGGCTCCTTCTGTGCTGTAACATTCTACAGTGCTATGATTGTAGGAGGCCCATAGCTTGGTTGTGTCAGTGATAGGTCTGGTAACTGCTGAGGCTCACACGTGAGCACTGCGCTCATCGAGTCTGCGGGTAACTATGTTTCTCTGGAAAGCACAGATAATGACCGAAGGTCACGTTGAGAGAAGCCTTGCAACTAATCACAGGAAGATTCTTCCTCTGTCCAAAACTCAGGCTTGTGCCAAATTCTCCCTCAGCCTTGCAGCCGTATGTCACACCCTGTAGAATGCTGCTCACTTCTACAGTCTCGGGAGGCACGTGCCCTAGTAGGAGAGTTGGAGATCCTACTCTGGATCTGGCACCTATTCAGCTAAGGAGAGACTTCACAAACCAGACCTGGGAAAAAAGACACAAAGTGCGCAGTGAAACACAGTCACTCTCCTCACACTGCTCTATGTCTATGAAACCTCAGTGATGTATCTCTGACTCCTGAGAAAGCTCAACACATCCTAATAGCCTGTGAGGCATGACCTGAAGGCACATTGCATGAACATGCGCCTCTCCAGGAACATAGGACAGGCCTGTGGGTCAGAACGCAACACAAACAACTCCCAGGGTGCACCATCTTATTCCAGCCCACAAATAGTCATAGGTCTCAAGGCAGCCAATGGAAATTTTGAAAAGTCAACTTGAAGGAGATTGGCTATGCCCTCAAACAATAGGAGGATCAGCACTGGACAACTCATGATGGGAGCAGTGTGTCTCCGAGGCATATCTGGCTTTGAAACAAATAGATGATGAAGGCCAAAGAGACGAGGACAAGAGAAACACTCAAGAAGGCAAGCAACCCCTCATTCACTTCAGATTGACTGGCAGACTGATCAATTGCTTACTTCCTATTTGTATTGCAGATTTTGGAAGTTTTTATGCCATTTCTCTATTCACCTTTCACCTTCACTTTCTCTGCCTTTATTTAACCTTTGATTGACTTCAATCCATCTCCTCCAGTCTCTCTTTTTTTCTCTTCCTCTGTTTCTCTTTCCCTCTCCTTATTCTACAATCCTATGTCGTGTCCTCCACATTCTGAGCAATTACCAAGAGAACTATGACAGAATAGGCAACCTTGTCAATCATCTTGTGTCTGTAACATCCTAGAAACAGTGATATGTCCATTTGTTTTAATGTGACATTGGAGTTGACCAGGATTCCTCATCTTTTTCAGATAACTCTTCAGGGATTGTAACATTGACCTGAAGCAATAGAACTGCAAGTCAAATGCATTTTAACATCTCATCAGAAATATGCAATCATTTTTAAGTGGCAGTTTTTAAATTGTTGCTAAGCCACCTGCCTGTCTTGTAGGAAGATTTTAGCCTAAAGAATTTCTATCATGCTTTATCGAAAATTTTGGCTGTGGCAGCTTACTGAAAACATGCTTGAGTTTAGGATCATCTCTTGCACATTACATTATTCCAATTTTTCAATGTAGTCAGCATGTTTAAGACAAAAAACAGGCAGGAAAAGGTGAATATAAAGTAATCACTGAAAAATGGTCCCAAGACCTAATTCGATCTGTTCAATGTTTTCATTCATAAACACCCTCCAAGGCGGACTTTGGGATACACAATAATGCAGAGTCACTGAGCAGAGGCTGATAACCGAGTTCAGTCCCCATGAGGTCGGCCTCAACTAGGACCATGGGTTGATGTTGCACTACAGGTGACCCCACCACACTCTACACTATCACGTATGCACATACACACACACACACACACACACACACACACACATAAATCTATGGGGTGAACTTGTATTTGCAGACAATTTGTAGACAGTCAGTCAATGTGGCGTTTTACCATTTTCTACTTTTGAATTAAAACTAGTCTGACTCCAAACCAAAACACAAACAGATTCTAAATAAGGTCTCACATCTAACATGCATTGTCTGACCTAAAATGTCACCTCTTCTTTAAACTGGTTAAACCTTTAGTTCTCTTAGGACAGTGACTTGGAAGGAATTCTGGGATTTACATATGCATATTAATCAGTTAAACCCTTCTAACTGATTAAAGATTTAACAGCATCTTAGGTTTGTTTAATACATCCTCATCAGTGGTGAGAACCTTTGATTTTTTATTTATAAATTCTGTTTCTGATACCACCTCTCTCACTAACACCTGAGGAAGGAGCAGTGCTCTGCAAGTTTGTAATTTCAAATAAACCTGTTGGACTATAACCTGGGATAGTAGGAACTGCAGATGCTGGAGAATCCGAGACAACAAGGTGCAGGGC